>NC_044983.1:110049149-110350814 GCF_008728515.1 Papio anubis
ATAAGAAAATTTTTGAAAAATGCAAAACAGTTCCAGAGTTCTCAGTGTTTATTTTTGTTTTCGAAAATAGAGTTGTATTATAACTTTATTTTTGTTAACCTATTTTAGATTTATCATGTCACTTTTAAGTGAGTTAAAAAATATACTGAACATTTTTATTTTAATTTCTAATGTGGTTAATATCAGTAGATAGTAAAAAATATCTTTCAAGCATGAAATATTAATGTTGTTAAAACTTTATTCCTCTGTACATGTATTTTTAAAATGCTATGTGATGAAATGACAAGTATATGCAAAGCATATCTGCTGAGTACTGTAGTACAATAGTTGGTAAGCTGGTAAGTAATCATTCTAGACTGTAATGAGATGCTGAGACTAACAAGTTTGAAAACATCCCATTATGGATTATTCGTTCAAAGGAAATAAATCTGTGCCAGTTTTCATATTAATTTCAATCATATTATAAGGATCCCTTGTTATCTAAATGCCTGCTACCTTGATAAATTAGAATAAATTTCCAAATAAATCCCTTGCTATCTGCATTTTTTCTATTCCCTACCTAAAACTTAAATATTAAATATTTTTATATGACAAGTTAGTCTGTATTATCCAGAATCACTTTTAAAATCCATGCTAGCTACAATTTTAAAAATATATAGATTTGGTGATTAAAGGACACTTGCATCTTAAAACATTGCATTATCTATCATCTTTTCACTGCTTTAAGATTCATGGTCAGTTATAGTTTTGTCTCTTGAAACACTCAAGTTTTTCGTAAATAGTTTTTATGATTCAGTTCTATGGAGAATCTTGTTTAGAATTAGTATCTATATTTATACAAAATGAATACCTCCTTTTGACATTGTTGAAATCTGTAACTGATATCTGATGGCAGCCAAATCAGTGAGCCCATCTGCTATTATTTTTGGACAAAGAGTTCTCAATTGGTCTGATGCCCTTAAATGGAAGAAGTTGTTAGCTCTAGAGTTGACAATTGCGATTTATTACTATGGGAATACAAGTTAAGGAAGTCAGAGTCAGAAGCGTGAAACAGATACACATAAAGCAAGAAAAGTAGGAATGAGTAATGGAAAGAAAAGACTTCTATTTATCTTTTGTTTCTGGTCTTATTCCTAACATTAGATCTTAAGATATTGCCCGTGTCAGTATTCATTTTGATCAGCCTACTTCCATTTGAAAGCAAATTATTGTAGGTAATTAACTTCAAAAATGATCAATTATAATCTCTGATATGGTTGTGTCTTCAAGATACATACATACTAATTGTGCCTTGGTCATATTATATGTGCCTATGCTATAAAAATTATTATTTGATGGGACCACAAGTTTCTCTCTCTTCTAGTTTTCTTGTTTTCTTCCTCCATCCTTGACAATTGCATTTTACAAGTTTCCCTTTGTTCATGTTTCCCAAGTTTTCACCTTGGCTTTCATTAGCAAACATAATTTTCCCTGTTGATTTCAGCTGCACCTATGACTTTAAATTTTATCTGTTTACTTGTAACTTTCAAATCTACATTTCTAACTCTTATCTTTCTTTTGAGAATAAGATTCATTTAATCAGTTACTTGCTAACCCTATCCAATTGCTGCCAAACCACAAACTTAAAATCAAAATTGAATTTTCCATTTCCTCCCCCAGATGATCTGTCCTTTCTACTCATCTACATTTCCAGTGAATTGCTTCTCCATCTGCCTATTTACGCAAGGAAAACAATTAACATCCTCCTTAAAATCAACGAATCCTTCTCTGTAAAGCTTTGCCCACATCATACTTTTATTCATTAATACTGTTAATTGTGTCTCATAAATATATCTTAAATAACCTTCTCTCCAACTCTGCAGATTTTTCAATGTTCATCTGGAAAATTAAAAAGAGACTAAATAAGCTACCTAACTCTAATCCCCTGCACATTAATCCATCCTTTACGTTGTTGGCAAACTAATTCCCCAAATGCAGATCTGAACATGCCATCTTTCTGAGTATCCTTCTCCCATTGCCTATCATCATCACTATAGACAGGTATTTCTATCTGATATTGTAGTCTTTCTCTACTGAAATGATCATGAAAAAAGTCAAAAGCAACAGTTTGGTAGAGATAAGTACAAGTAAACCATGCACAGAAGAGATTTTTTATTATACATATAATATGTACATTATATATTTAATCTACATTAACTATATATTACCTATAATGTATATATTTATGTACATGCATTGAAAGTTATATAATGTTTTACCTGTGGACAAATATCTGGTTACAGGTGATACTAGCTTGAAGTAGTGGTCTGTCTGCTTTGGAAAAAAAACACTGTGTTGACTCTAAGACCAGTGTATTAGTCCATTTTTATACTGCTGTGAAGAAATACTTGATATTGGGTAATTTTTAAAGAAAAAGAGGTTTAATGGACTCACATTTCCACATGGCTGGGGAGGCCTCACAACCACGGTGGAAAGCAAAGAAGGAGCAAAGGCACCTCTTACATGGTGGCAGAAAAGAGAGCTTGTGCAGGGGAACTTCCTTATGTAAAACCATCAGATCTCGTGAGACGTATGTACTATCAGGAGAACAGCATGGGAAAACCTGCCCCACTATTCAATTACCCTCCCCTCACAGGGTCTCTCCCATGACATGGGATTATGGGAGCTATAATTCAAGATGAAATTTGGATGGGGACATAGCCTAACCATATCAACTAGTAAATACTGATGTGATCTCCTTTTGCTGTCTTCCAAATCACAAACTTTATAACTAATTTGTATTTCAGAAACTGCTCGATACATGCTAATATTTCAATTAAAGTCCCAGGAGTAAGTAAAAAACAAAAAACAAAAACAGCACCAATGGCATTCTTTAAGACTTATAAATAAACCTGAACACATTTCCATACAAAATATATATGTACCCACTAGGCTATGATCTACAATTTGTGAAAGAAGGGACTGTCAAATTACCCTGTACCCAACACATGCCATGGCATGTGTCATAACTCAGCTTAATAGATCTTTTGAAATAAATAAATGAATAAATGCATTGATGCAATACATCCTTGAAACACTTTAGATACTTATAAACCATATTCTATGGTGACTATACTACTGATACTCTATTTTTCCCATATAAAAAGTAAATTGAAACAACATGTGTATAACACCAAATCATCTATAGTTAGGTTTTTGGTTGTTTTGTTTTGTTGGATAGCATCTGATGAACTGAGATGTTATAATATTACTTTTCTAGTACTATGAAAACAAATATTTAGGGATGCAGAAGACTGCAGGAAACAATGGTAATCTTCCTGGATACAGATATAAACCTTGGAGAACATGAGAAATAAAAAGCAACGGAGGAAATGGGGCCTAAAAACAGTGGTGGCTGGGCACGATGGCTCACGCCTGTAATCCTAACACTTTGGGAGGCAGAGACGGGTGGATCATGAGATCAGGAGTTCAAGATCAGCCTGGCCAAGATGGCGAAACCCCGTCTCTACTAAAAATACAAAAATTAGCCAGGAATGGTGGTGGGCGCCTGTAATCCCAGCTATTCAGGAGGCTGAGGCACGGAATTGCTTGAATCCAGGAGGTGAAGGTTGCAGTGAGCCGAGATCGAGCCACTGCACCCAGCCTGAGCGACAGAATGAGACTCCATCTCAAAAACAAAAACAAACAAAACAAAACAAAAAAACGGCCGGGCTCGGTGGCTCACGCCTGTAATCCCAGCACTCTGTGAGGCCGAGGCGGGCAGATCAAGAAGTCAGGAGATTGAGACCATCCTGACTAACACAGTGAAACCCCGTCTCTACTAAAAAATACAAAAAATTAGCCGGGAGTAGTGGCGGGCGCCTGTAGTCCTGGCTACTCCGGAGGCTGAGGCAGGAGAATGGTGTGAACCCGGGAGGCGGAGCTTGCAGTGAACCGAGATCCTGCTACTACTGCACTCCAGCCTGGGCGGCAGAGCGAGACTCTGTCTCAAAACAAAAGCAAAAACAAAAACAAAAAACAAACAAACAAAAAACCATATTTGGAGATTGCAGAATTTGGTTTATTTGTGTGATAGTTGTTTAGATTTAATTATAAACTTTTTTTTTCTTGTCTTCTTAAATATTTATAGGCAGTCCTTAATTCTTTTTTTTTAAATTTATTTATTTATTTATTTATTATTATTATACTTTAAGTTCTAGGTTACATGTGCATAACGTGCAGGTTTGTTACATCTGTATACTTGTGCCATGTTGCTGTGCTGCACCCATCAACTCATCAGCATCCATCAACTCGTCATTTACATCAGGTACAACTCCCAATGCAATCCCTCCCCCCTACCCCCTCCCCATGATAGGCCCTGGTGTGTGATGTCCCCCTTCCCGAGTCCAAGTGATCTCATTGTTCAGTTCCCACCTATGAGTGAGAACATGCAGTGTTTGGTTTTCTGTTCTTGTGATAGTTTGCTAAGAATGATGGTTTCCAGCTACATCCATGTCCCTACAAAGGACACAAACTCATCCTTTTTTATGGCTGCATAGTATTCCATGGTGTATATGTGCCACATTTTCTTAATCCAGTCTGTCACTGATGGACACTTGGGTTGATTCCAAGTCTTTGCTATTGTGAATAGTGCCACAGTGAACATATGTGTGCATGTGTCTTTATAGCAGCATGATTTACAATCCTTTGGGTATATACCCAGTAATGGGATGGCTGGGTTGAGGAATCGCCATACTGTTTTCCACAATGGTTGAACTAGTTTACAATCCCACCAACAGTGTAAAAGTGTTCCTATTTCTCCACATCCTCTCCAGCACCTGTTGTTTCCTGACTTTTTAATGATTGCCATTCTAACTGGTGTGAGATGGTATCTCATTGTGGTTTTGATTTGCATTTCTCTGATGGCCAGTGATGATGAGCATTTTTTCATGTGTCTGTTGGCTGTATGAATGTCTTCTTTTGAGAAATGTCTGTTCATATCCTTTGCCCACTTTTTGTTGGGGTTGTTTGTTTTTTTCTTGCAAATTTGTTTGAGTTCTTTGTAGGTTCTGGATATTAGCCCTTTGTCAGATGAGTAGATTGCAAAAATTTTCCCCCATTCTGTAGGTTGCCTGTTCACTCTGATGGTAGTTTCTTTTGCTGTGCAGAAACTCTTTGCACAAGACAGGGATGCCCTCTCTCACCACTCCTATTCAACATAGTGTTGGAAGTTCTGGCTAGGGCAATCAGGCAAGAGAAAGAAATCAAGGGTATTCAGTTAGGAAAAGAAGAAGTCAAATTGTCCCTCTTTGCAGATAACATGATTGTATATTTAGAAAACCCCATTGTCTCAGCCCAAAATCTCCTTAAGCTGATAAGCAACTTCAGCAAAGTCTCAGGATACAAAATTAATGTGCAAAAATCACAAGCATTCTTCTACACCAGTAACACACAAACAGAGAGCCAAATCATGAATGAACTTCCATTCACAATTGCTTCAAAGAGAATGAAATACCTAGGAATCCAACTTACAAGGGATGTAAAGGACCTCTTCAAGGAGAACTACAAACCACTGCTCAGTGAAATAAAAGAGGACACAAACAAATGGAAGAACATGCCATGCTCATGGATAGGAAGAATCAATATCATGAAAATGGCCATACTGCCCAAGGTTATTTATAGATTCAATGCCATCCCCATCAAGCTACCAATGAGTTTCTTCACAGAATTGGAAAAAACTGCTTTAAAGTTCATACGGAACCAAAAAAGAGCTCGCATCTCCAAGTCAATCCTAAGTCAAAAGAACAAAGCTGGAGGCATCACGCTACCTGACTTCAAACCATACTACAAGGCTACAATAACCAAAACAGCATGGTACTGGTACCAAAACAGAGATATAGACCAATGGAACAGAACCGAGTCCTCAGAAATAATACCATACATCTACAGCCATCTGATCTTTGACAAACCTGAGAGAAACAAGAAATGGGGAAAGGATTCCCTATTTAATAAATGGTGCTGGGAAAATTGGCTAGCCATAAGTAGAAAGCTGAAACTGGATCCTTTCCTTACTCCTTATACGAAAATTAATTCAAGATGGATTCGAGACTTAAATGTTAGACCTAATACCATAAAAACCCTAGGGGAAAACCTAGGTAGTACCATTCAGGACATAGGCATGGGCAAAGACTTCATGTCTAAAACATCAAAAGCAACGGCAGCAAAAGCCAAAATTGACAAATGGGATCTAATTAAATTATAAACTTTTAAAAGTCACAAACTTCTACCCAAGAAATTCTGAGTAATCAGGCCTGTGTTACAACCCCAGAATAGATATTTTAAAAAAATAATAGATAATCTACAGTGCAACCAAGTTTGGGGAATATTCCTTCTAAGGCCATTTTTCACCTAAAAATAGATTTATAAATTTATCTCATGTTACAAATATTTGCATCCTTTTTTTTTTCAATTTTCATAAAATATTATATTACCTCTAAATGCCAGTATGGAACTAACTGTGATCAGTTTTATATGGAAATCTTTATTATATTTTATATTAGTAATTGAAATAATCATTTTCTACATTTTTGTCCACTCTTCTCTTTTTGGCATTTTCCTATAGATAACTAGTGCTTGTTCTGAGGGACTCTGATTACTCAGTTCTAAGTTTGACTTAGTCTGTTCATGCTGCTGTTACAAAATAACTGAGACTGGGAAATTTATAAAGAACAAAAATTTGTTACTCACTGTTATGGAGGCTGGAAAGTCCAACATCAAGGCACATGTGAGTTTGGTGTTTGGTGAGGGCTCAGTCTCAGCTTCTAAGATGACTCCTTGTTGCTGCATCTTCTACAGATGAGAAATGCTGTGTCCTCACATGGTTAAAGGGATAAGAAAGAGCAGAAAAAAGAGCAAACTCTCTATCAAGCCCGTTTATCAGGGCACCTAATTTCATTCATGAAGGCAGAACTCTCATCACTCAATACCTTCTAAAGGATATGCCTCTTAATACTGTTGCCTTGGAAATGAAGTTTCAACATGAATTTTGGAGCGGACAAACCTATTGAAATCATAGAAAATTTGCATGACCACTCTGGCTTTTGCTAAGAAAGTTCTGTGTGTCTAGCTTTAGCAATTCTTGTAATATAATTTTATAAGCAACTTAGAACTCATGAAATTACTGTTCTGCTTACTTAGTTTACTTACTTTTTAAAGGAAAAACAGCCTAACAAAATATTTTAGGCATGAATAGAAGATTCCAAATTATTTCAATGATGAAAACCTTATATTTTTCTTATTAATATTATCTGTATCTCAGTTGTCCAGGTGAAATATCCAGAGATTTTATTCAGGGTAAACCATGAAAATCATAAATCTAGAAAACTTTTTAAACTTTAACCATCGTCATTTTGGAGAAATGATAATGGAAATTATTCTAAGTCATTTTAAAAAATAATTCGCAACCTTCTCACCTCAATGACACTGTCTACTCACCTTTAAATTGATTGCTTCCCCTGAAGCAGATAAAATATTTCGAAACACTATGAATCTGCTTGATATTCACATTTAAATTTTAAACTAATTTTAATTAGTGAAACTGACCAGGATCAGTCTGATAACTTGCCTTGTTATTCATTTTGACTTTGTTAGGGAAACTTTGTATCAGCATTTAGATCAATGCAGTAGTTCAGTTAAGTAGAACAACTGTCTAGAGCTTCATGACTTAGCACTATTTCAAACCTACTATTGGAGGTATTCCCCTCATATCTCATGCAAAGCAGTTATTTCTTGTTTTCACATATCTTTTAATTGTGAGGATATTAAAAGATTTTCTTTGAGCATTACTGTCTATATTAGTTTGTTTTCACACTGCTATAAAGAAATACCTGAGACTAGGTAATTTATAAAGAAAAAAGGTTTAATTGACTCACAGTTCTGCACGGCTGGGGAGGCCTCAGGAAACTTACAATAATGTCAGAAGGGGAAAAGGCACATCTTACATAGTGACAGGTAAGAGAGAAAGGTGTGAAAGGGGAAGATCCCCTTATAAAAGTATCAGATCTCATGAGAAGTCATTATCATGAGAACAGCATGGGGGAACCACCTCCATGATCCAATAACCTCACAACAGGTCTCTCCCTAGACCAGTGGGTATTACAAATCAAGATGAGGTTTGGGTGGAGACACAGGCAAATACAATCGCTTCCCCTGTTGCTTAGTAAGAATAATGGATGGAGGTGGCTGGGCGCAGTGGCTCACACCTATAATCCCAGCACATTGGGAGTCCAAAGTGGGTGGATCATGAGGTCAGGAGATCGAGACCATCCTGGCTAACACAGTGAAACCCCGTCTCTAGTAAAAATACAAAAAATTAGCTGGGTGTCCTGGAGGGCACTGTAGTCCCAGCTATTTGGGAGGCTGAGGCAAGAGAATGGAGTGAACCTGGGAGGTGGAGCTTGCAGTTAGCCAAGATCATGCCACTGCTCTCCAGCCTGGGTGACAGAGCGAGACTTCTCAACAACAACAACAAAAAGAATGATGGATAGAGGTGATGCTACACAAAATTTCTCTTTATATTCATTAGTTCTGAACCCCATCTCCGGTGCAGAAATCCTAGACTTCTTGAACTTATTTATTTCACATTTCTGCTGGAAAATTCTTTTACTCATCTGGCATGAGGCCTAGACTAAAAAGCAGGTCATCTTTCGCCTGACTTTTTATACCCCACACTTCATTCTTGGTGATCAAAAGAGATAAAGTCTACTCAAATAAATAGTGTCTTCCTAAAGCCTGGGTGCATCTTCCAACGTTCCACTATGTTGTCTTAATCATGATATACATATTTAAAATATTTTCTACCTGGAAAAATATAACTTTATTGACTTGTGGGACAGTTCTACTAACCCAACACTGATCCTTAGTTCTTCAGAAAATGACAAGTATAAGCATCACTAAAATGAAATCTTAAGCTTTCCAATTCATGTAATTTATACAAGTTTTATACTTCCTTTTCTGTAGTTGTGTGGAAAGAAAATGTGCCAAATCCTAACTTCTAACCTGGGGATTAGGCAGTTTGGCTAACAGCCATTTCACACACTCTCTCTCTCCTCTTCTAATAAATCCTATGTCTTAAAACAGCCCTTAATAAAATAACACACTGAAATGAAAGTAATTTTAACATGTGTATTACCATGACTGCAGAGCAGAACAATTCTGAAATCTGCACAGAGACACTTGAGTTGTCCAGATGAGATCAGTGTGTATTCACTAATTTGTATATTTAAGTTATGGAACCAAGGAGAAATATAAAAAAACTTAATTTGTCCCCAAAAATATTTCATCCTAATACTTCTACCATTTGTAAAGTCATTTTCATTGGTTTTCTAAAATGCTGTATTCAATAAACATTCTTCCTGTAGTATCAGTCTTTTCTCAACTTCCTATAGGACTCTTTTATATAAATTATTCCTGGCTCCTAATTACATGATTCTAACCTGTGAACAACTTGTCTTTCCCAATGATGACAAATATTTATTTGGTATTATCTGCATTTAAATTCCACTGTAGTTTCATCTCCTCTGATGTTCTGCATGGTGAATTATAATTTTATGCTGCTTTGGCATCCATTCTGAATACAAGCTGGACTTTCTTACAGCAGAAGCAGGGCTTATTTACCCTTGATGAGGCACCTAGTTCTTCACCTCTTCCTAGTTTGTCAGTGCAGTTGATTCAGATGTCTGCCTTGCATAACCGCCTCCTGGTGACCACCTCCCTATGGGCTACCTAGATACAACCTACTTGACTAGTCCTACTGATGTCCACACTCTGCATGGACTGGCAGATATGTCACAATGGGATGGATATTTGTCTTGAACAATGTTCTGTAATCAGAGATTTTAGTAACTAATAAAAACTTCTCCACTTAAAGTAAATTTTTATATTTTGCTAGAAAATTCACCATGATTTTAAGGCTATTTTATCCCAAACTAGCAATTTATAACACTTCTAAAGTTGTAACTGAATAATTCACTGCATTTTTTAATTTCTGAAATCCAAAACACTTTATATCTGACATGAGTGTAGAAATATACAATTGTCCTAGGATTATTGCCATAAAAAAAGCTATTTCATTGTTTACAGTTTATTACCCTCCCCTCCTTATCTCTCCACCTTCATACTAATCTAAAAGATATTATTCATCATTATTTGTTTGAAGAAAATTTTTTTCTCTGGTAAACTCAAGCTCATCAAATCCCCAAAGAAACAAGTAGAAAAGACAAAACCTTTCATAAAGAATGAATCGTGCATTGTTTTTATAAATTCAAAGTTGGAGAAAGTAACAGTTATTGTCATCGAACAGTTACATACTAGGGAAGAAATGATTTACTGAAAATCACATACCATTTCAGCCTCTGGAGTCATTATTCTGCATCTTGAAATATAGTCAAGGAATCAAAACACAGTGTGACCTTTACCAGAATGCTCATATTTTAAGACGGTCACTCCATTTCTGATTCCTTTCCTACAGGTCGGCCTTTCCTTAGAGCCTAGTGATTGCAGCAGTTCCTTGGTTTGACATCATTTTTTTCCAAGTGGTAACTAATTATCTTAAAAACTTTACATTTCAAGTACTGGCCATCTGGATTCACATTTATAAACTATAATACTTTTTCTTTTTTTCCTGAATACAATAAAAGTTTTCAAATTGTTGAAAGCAATCTTTACACTTATTTTGACTAAATCCTAAATTTATTAGATGCTGAAAAATTCCTGGGGGATACCATGCATGTTACCTTTAAACCACTCTTTAAAGTACAGTGATTAAGCAGCACCACCAAAATCCAGGCACGTTGCCAAACTACTATCATTTTTTAAACAATCGAATAAGCTTAATTGTGTTGCATTAGATTCAGTGTTTGTAAGAAGAATGTGTGTAACAGAACAGAGGCCTCAGAAATAACACCACACATCTACAACCATCTGATCTTCGACAAACCTGACAAAAACAAGAAATGGGGAAAGGATTCCCTATTTAATAAATGGTGCTGGGAAAACTGACTAGCCATATGTAGAAAGCTGAAACTGGATCCCTTCTTTACACCTTATACAAAAATCAATTCAAAAATCAATTCAAGATGGATTAAAGACTTAAATGTTAGCCTAAAACCATAAAAATTCTAGAAGAAAACCTAGGCAATACCATTCAGGGCATAGGCATGGGCAAGGACTTCATGACTAAAACACCAAAAGCAACGGCAACAAATGCCAAAATAGACAAATGGGATTTAATTAAACTAAAGAGCTTCTGCATGGCAAAAGAAACTACCATCATAGTGAACAGGCAACCTACAGAATGGGAGAACATTTTTGCAATCTACCCATCTGACAAAGGGCTAATATCCAGAATCTACAAAGAACTTAAACAAATTTACAAGAAAAAAACCAACCCCATCAAAAAGTGGGTAAAGTATGTGAACAGATTCTTCTCAAAAGAAGACATTTATGCAGCCAACAGGCACATGAAAAAATGCTCATCATCACTGATCATCAGAGAAATGCAAATCAAAACCACGATGAGATACCATCTCATATCAGTTAGAATGGCAATCATTAAAAAGTCAAGAAACAACAGATACTAGAGGGGATGTGGAGAAATATGAACACTTTAACACTGTTGGTGGGACTGTAAACTAATTCAACCATTGTGGAAGACAGTGTGGCGATTCCTCAAGAATCTAGAACTAGAAATACCATTTGACCCAGCCATCCCATTATTAGGCATATACTCAAAGGATTATAAATCATGCTACTATAAAGACACATGCACACGTATGTTTATTGCAGCACTATTCACAATAGCAAAGACTTGGAACCAACCCAAAATGTCCATCAGTGATAGACTGGATTAAGAAAATGTGGCACATATACACCATGGAATACTATGCAGCCATAAAAAAGAATGAGTTCATATCCTTTGTAGGGACATGGATGCAGCTGGAAAACATCATTCTGAGCAAACTATCGCAAGGACAGAAAACCAAACACTGCATGTTCTCACTCATAGGTGGGAATTGAACAATGAGAACACTTGGACACAGGGTGGGGAACATCACACCCCAGAGCCTGTCAGGTGTGGGGGCAGGGGAAGGGATAGCATTAGGAGAAATATGTATTGTAAATGATGAGTTGATGGATGCAGCAAACCAACATGACACATGTATACCTATGTAACAAACCTGCACGTTGTGCGCAGGTACCCTGGAACTTAAAGTATAATAAAAAAAAGTTAAAACAAATTTTTTTAAAAAGAAACACTAAACAATTTGTACAAATATTCAACATCCATTGGAATTAAATAATTATCTCCAAAAAGAAAATCTCAAAAAAATTTTTAAGAAGTAACACTTAGGCCCTTGCTTTACACACAAATAGATTCCATTATCTTATTTAGGTTATATTGAAATATTGTGAGTATGGAAATGGAGAAAAACCTGTTTTCTTGCCTTTTCACACTTATGTGGTCACCCAGACCCACCTAGCTCCATTCCTTTTCTATTTTATTCTTAGGGTAAAAAATCCATTCCACAGCCTGCATAATTTCTAGAATGCTGTGGTGAAGCAGTTACTTGCAAAATTACTGATGCAGGGCATGGTGGCTCATGGCTACAATCCTAGCACTTTGGGAGGCTGTGGGATGGGGATCACTTGAGCCCAGGAGTTCAAGATCAGCACAGGTAGCATAGCAAGACCCCATCTCTACATTTTTTTTTTTTTTAATTAGCAAGGTGTGGTGGTGCACACCTGTAGCCCCAGGTACTTTGGAGGGTGACTTAGGAAGATTGCTTGAGCCTGGGAGGTCCAGGCTTTAGTGAGCTGTGGTCACACTCATGCACTCCAGCCTGGGCAACAGAGTGAGACCCTTTCTCAAAATAAATAGACAAATAAATAAATTAATGATTTCCAAGGACAATGAATCAAAAGACTACCTTTCCTTATTACAACATAGGAAAATGTTAGAGCTCTGTATCCATGGAACTAATGTTAGTTAAAATGACCTAACAAACTAATGTTAGTTAAAAGAATATAAAGACAAGAAAATATTTTTCAAGCAAAGCATGCTTTCCTACTTTAATCTGGATTACATCTCTTTTGTAAAATAACTAAGATTGTAACATATCTATCTCATTTATTATTGACACTTTAGCAAAGGAAAATGTAGAACTTTCTAAATTATTTGAGTTAGGATGACCAAATTATGTAGTGCTTATTTTTTTCCATATTTCTTTTATTTTCTCTCATCCTAGAATTTTTCCCTTTCCTGTCTCAACATGACTTGGTATAGAGAGAAAATTTTATGGGACTGAAAGGAACTTGAAAAATTTTCTTCACATATTTTTCAATTACTTCAGGCTAAAGTTGCTTTTTAAAGGTAAACTTTTTTTTCTCTCTTCTCAGACTTAAAAAAAAAGCAAGATCAAAAATTTATTCCTATTCTAGACTGTATTTGAGTGTTATATTATCAGTGGTAATGTAAAAATGGAATCTGTAAATTGTAGTTTTTCTTATCTGCTTTCTATTTACAGTGCACAACAATTGTTAGAACTTCACAGTGAGTGTGTAAATTGTAATGGTTTTACTATTTCACAAGCCTCTGTATTGTAAGAGTTGGATTTTAAATATTCATTGCTTAAAATGCCAAAATGTGTTGCTGGAGGGAGGTTATGTAATCTCTTTTGCTGGAGATCTTTAGAAATAGAAGAGACACCTCTCTTCCTGTTTTAGTTTTATGTATCTGTGTCTAGAAGCAAGGAAAGATTGTAAGTGTCTGGAGACACTTTTAAGCTCTATAGTTTACGAAATGGATATACAGAATTTCAGAGTAGTGTTTAGACATAGCATCTAGTGGATCTTCACATAGTTAAAAATTTATAAAATTTACCTTATACAGTACACTTAGTACACTTAAGGAATATACTTCAACGAGTTGTAAACATCTTAGTTTCAATGTATTTATTTAATTTAATTATCAGATAATACTTATTGAATGCCATAATCACATGTCGTAGGCTAAAAAAATCCCCACAAAAGAGAGATCAAGCTGTCAGTAGGGTTGACTCCCTCTGAGGGCTGGGAGTGAGAATCTTTTCCATAAGGATTTCTCAGCTTCTGGTTGTTTGTAGAACATTTCTGGCTTTTTTTTTTTTTGGTCAAAGTTTGTATCATCCCAATCTGCCTTCATTTTCACATGCTGTTGTTTCTATGTGTGTGTGTCAAAATTTCCCCTTTTGATAAGGACACACACAGTCATATTACAGAGTATGGCCCACCTTAGTAACTTCATCTTAACTTGATCATATGGGAAGGTTCTATTTCTAAATAAGGTCATATTCTCGGGTCCTGGGTTATCAGGGAGTAGGACTTCAGCATCATTTGAGGTATGTAATTCAATCCATAGCAGAGAGTATGTTAGAAAGAAGTAGTCCACATTTCTCTGTTTTTAGGTAATACATATAAAGTAGTTCTAATCTGAAAACAGAGTAGCTGCCACCACATTTACAATCCAAATGCATGAGAGAAGTTTCTTGAGGAGACTTGCTTTGTTCACCCACTTTTGCAACACTCATCACCATCTTTCTCACTATAGTCATCAAAAGACTAGGCCTGTAACTAATCAACATATTAAGAGGAGAAGGGGAATAGATAGTAAAACATTACTCTGTGAAGTATGTAACCTCCTTGACTAGCAATTCCATGTGAGAAGCATGGAGATAATTCCCAGTGAAGGGGTGGAAGGAATTGACTTCACCTTTTAGTAGGTAAAACAAATACATGAGAGGTGAGAGGATGGTAAATACAATGTGTATACACTGTCATGTCAAAAACCTTGCCTGTGAAAAGATAGATAATATTGAGGAAGCTGTTATGGAAGGCCAAGGATTGTAATTTGGTTGGTAAGTTAGTCAGTCAGTCAGCTAGTTAGTTAGTATATCTGTTTTAAATAGAAGAGAACTGAGTTGAAAGTAAAAACCTAATATAATGATAGAAGGGAAAAAATATATTAAAAAGTAGGAGACTGAAATATGACCGAATAACCAGATGGAATGGGATTTACAGAGGTGGAACCATTGGTGGTGGACAAAAGGTGAAAATCTCTTGCTTTATATTGCTGTTAGGGCTTTAAGGATTGTGAAAGACAGAAAATAAGCAGATTTTTAAATAATTATATATATACATTTATTTTCTTGGTTTTTTTTTTAATGCTTTTTGAATGAGATATTAGTTCCCCTGTGTCTTTGTAATGTAGCAGGGTAATGTGTAGGGATCTGATCATAGATGGTAAATGAAGGGCTAAAGAAATAAGATTGTTAAAATTCTAGACTTAGTGTGATGATGACTTTCAGTTCTAGAAATTTTACAAATTAAATAATATTAATACAAAAAAGGAGTACTGTGCATATTTATTTAGAAGTTAATTAGTTGTCAATGGTTGTTACTTAGTCTGTCACTAGAGCTTCATAACTTGGAAATGTTTGAGGAAATATGTGAAGATTTTATATTTTAAAATAGTTTGTCAAAATTGTTTCAAAAAATGAAGATTATCTTTTCAGAACAAGATTAAAAATTACAAATAAATATATGAAAAATAAGATCATCTGTGGCCAAAAAAATTGATTTGCACATTAGCCACTCTTCTTGAAACAGGTACTACTTTTTATTTGACCTACAAATCCTAGGCATAATATTTTTGGTTAAAAGTGACATTTGGACGTATACATTTTCAGGAACACTCTTTTGCAGTATTTGAAGTTAGCTATACTCTGAATGCCATGAACACAATAAAAGCATTAATTTAAGAAAAATGAATGTATAGTTTGCTACATTTTGACATCAACACATTTGTTTATATATTCTCATGTTTGTTTATTTATATACATATTTAATCTATGTTTCTGTGTATGGTCTGTTGTGGTAGTCAGCTTCTAAGATGTCTCCCTAGGCCGGGTGCGGTGGCTCACGCCTGTAATCCCAGCACTTTGGGAGGCCGAGAGGGGCGGATCACGAGGTCAGGAGATCGAGACCATCCTGGCTAACACGGTGAAACCCCGTCTCTACTAAAAATACAAAAAAATTAGCCAGGCGTAGTGGCGGGCGCCTGTAGTCCCAGCTACTCGGGAGGCTGAGGCAGGAGAATGGCGTGAACCCGGGAGGCGCAACTTGCAGTGAGCCGAGATCGCGCCACTGCACTCCAGCCTGGGCGACTGAGCAAGACTCCGTCTCAAAAAAAAAAAAAAAAGAAAAGAAAAGAAAAGAAAGTCTCCCGATAACCCATATCTTTTAGTGTTCTAGTATTATACACAATCTATACTTAATACGGGCTGGACCCAGTGACTTACTTCTAATGAACAGATTACGGTAAAAGTAATGATCTGTCACTTCAAAGATTAGGCAACAAATAAACTTTGACTTCTTTCTTGCTCACCTTCTCTTGCTCTCTCTGGCTTGCTTGAGTGGAAGGCAACTTCCGTATTGTACCCTAACCTATTGAGAAGACCCTGTGGCAAGGAACTGAGGAAGGCATTTGACCAACACCCAATGTGAAACTAAGTTCAACAATCCCCAGGAAACGAATCCTGCCAACAACCACATGAGTGAGTTTGGAAGCGGATATTTCTTTCCCTGCTTCCAAGCTTCTCAAGCTTGTTGAGACTTCAGATGAAACTGTAGCCTTGACCACTGTCTTGACTGCAGTTTTGTAAGGGACTCTGAACTAGATGTGGCCAGATTCCTGAGCAACAGAAACTGTGAGTGAATAGATGGTTTTAAACCACTACATTTGGGGATAATTTGTTCTGCAGCGAAAGCTCACAAATGCATTTATGTGTTTATCTACATTAGCACATAAAACAATATAAATGCCATTTGTTTAGGTATTTATTACTGATCCTCCAGTTTACAAATGTAGAAGTAAACATCTTAGATAAGTGTCATGAAAAGAATTCCAGTTATTTCTTTTATTAATTATTGCATGAAGAAATTTAAATTCTAAAATTAAAAAATGTACGTTTTTCAAGTGTGATCTGTGAAAAATACTTTCACCACAGCCTGCAGATACTTTGTGATAACTTTTTCTCTCTGCTGGTTCAGCAATAACATAAATGTTTTTAAAACTTTTCTGACATTGTAGGCTGAGTAGGCTGCAATGCAGGCTACTTAACATGTCTTTATTTTTTTCTTATTTTTTCTTCAGTTGCTTCCTCCTGCTTCCCATTATGAGATGACATTCTCACTTTTTTCCCTCATATTGTACTTCTGATATAGCAGCATGGTGCTTTCCTTTTCAATTATATTGTGTGTGCTTATTTGTGTCTATGCTGACTTTGTAAAATTAACTCCTGGAGTTCATAGCTGTGTGTTTCAAAGATAGACTTCTCAGAACAAAATTAAAAAGAAAATGCTGACATTCATTTCCCAATTCACATAGCTATTCAATGTTTTAAGTAAACTCATTGCATAGATTGCCTGTAAAGTAATAATATCTTGCTTTAATTTTACTTTTTATTAATAATACTAATGGTAAAAATAATAGTTAATACCTTAGAATAAAGCTTTCACACATATCACCTTATTTTTTCCTACTTAAAAAACATATTAGCTGGTAGTATTCTGATTTTTCACATGAAGAAAATTATGTTCAGAGATGTCAATCAACTTGGATAAGGTCACAAAGCCAATGGAAAAAAAAATATGTTGGAAATGCAACTGATACAGTTTTAATCCAAAATTCTGCTTTTTATTGTGATTAAGAATATTGAGTCTAAATGCTATTATCTAGAACTAAGTTATTGGCAATACAAAATTACATGACTCTGCTTTCTTATTCTGCACTAAATTTCTCATTAATAGGCTATTGTATTAGACTAATTTCTAATAACTCTAAAAACATCAATGTACCATGACTCTCTTCACCTTTCTCTACTTCACACTTAATAGCAAGCCTTATAACACTGTGTAGAAATAACAATCTTAAAAATACCTATTTTTAAAAAATAGGCTCTGTTGGAAGATGAAATAATACATTCCAAACCAAAGTTACTGAAGTTTAAATATACAAATGGTCCCCAAGTTACTATTTAATGGTTTGATGTCTTGATTTTTCAACTTATAATGGTGTAAAAATAATGAGCAATCAGTCGAAACTCTACTTTGAGTTTTGAATTTTGATCTTTTCCTGTGCTAGTGAAACACAGAATAAGTGATGCGGGGCCGCAGCAGCGAGCCACACTACAAGTCAGCCACATGATCACCAGCATAAGCATCTGGTACTTTATAGTATATGGTGTGCCAGATGATTTTGCCCAATAGTAGGTTCATGGAAATGTTCTGAGCACATGTAACATAGGATAGGCTGAGCTATGATGTTCAGTGTGTTAGATGTATTAAATGTATTTTTTACTCAGCAATATTTTCAACTTAATATGAGTTTATTAGGATGTAACCCAATTGCAATTTGAGAAGCATCTGTGATGTGTTACATAGGCTTATATTTCCTATTCTGGTAAGAAATTCTTTCAGTCATTTATTTTTCATAAAAGGGTACCCTATAAGTTATAGAACAAACCATCTATATGTAATATAAGATTGAATTTTATGAGAAAATTATTACAGAAATTATAGAGTAAAGTCATATACTGAAAACAAAATAGAAGCATTAAAGGAGACGAGATTGATTTGTTAGTTATCTTTTCTGTATCTTATAGGCCCTCTTCTCTACTTCTATGCTCTCTTCCAGATAATTCATTCTTTTTAAGTTACAAAATATGACTTTACAAAATCATTGTTTTATAATTTTTTATTATTTTTATATTTTATAGAGATGAGACCCTTGCTGTATTGCCTAGACTGGTCTTGAACTCCTGCCCTCAAACAATTCCTCCACCTCAACTTCCCAAAGTGTTGGGATTACAGGTATGATCCATTATACCAAGCCTGGATTTTTCTTTAATGTCAATTTAAGTGGTCTTCATTCAATCATTCAAATATCTCCATTATTACTTGAATCACAGTAATGATTTTTAATTTTCTTTCTTTAATATGTGAAGCTTTATTGTCATTTTTGGCTTTCAACCATGTCAGTTTGTTTTCCTGTGGCTTCAGTGAATGTGGATTTTTCATTGGCAAAGATTCCATGAATTTCTTTCATAGAAATTTGAGACCAGGAATAAAATTGAATCCTTCAGAAAGAATTTTCGTTTTGCTTTGGTGACATGCCTAACTTTGCTATCATGCAGGAGAAGCTGTAACAAAATTTTTAGTTTAGATTTTTAAAAACCATGTAAATGTTCTAAATTGTGTCTGCATATCTGTTTGAGAAGCCTACCAATGGTTAGGAGAGAGATTTTTCTGTTGTATTCAGCAAGAGGGAAAGGGGAGTGGAATAGGGTGCATGTAGGGATGGTGATGGATATATGGGTTTACTTCTAGCTCATTGTTATTCTTTCAGAACAATACCATTGGGCCCAGCCTTATATAGATCCATCTATTAGACTCCCCTCCAAGAGTCTGTCCCTCGTTTGTCTTTGGTTTCCCAAGCTCCACAAAGCCATCATCAGTGATACTTGCGTACACTGAGTTTGATAAATTTCCTCAGAGCAAAAGCTGAATTCTTTACTTCATTTCTCATTTTCTCAATTTCACAATTTCCTCTCACCTCTTATTTAGATTTTGGCCTAAAAATTTCTTACTCCCCTATAAGCTCAAGGAATAACATTTTACAAATTAAGGTTTTATATTTTTTCCTAAAACAGGAGTGTAAGTACAGGCTCTAGATTTACTATATGTTCAAAAGAGAGTTCACTATCAAATCTGTGGAATTGGTATTTATGTTTGGTTAGTCTGGTTTCTTATAACTGGAAGTGCAAGTTATTCCTTTAAGCAGTATTATGTTACAAAGTAAATTCACTCTTATTAACACTGAAAATTTATAGTAACAAAAACATTTCTTGGGTATGTAATAGCCATATTTATGAAATTTATTCTGAATAAACACATGAGGTATTCTGAATCTGAGGTGAATTAGTTATTAGTAACGTAATTTAGCTATCTTTACAGATAGATATTTGAATAGCAATAACTATGTCTGCTGCTCTTTGTCCCACTCATTACCACTTGAGCAACATGATGAAAGCTAGATGAAAAAATCTTATATGGGTGTCTAGATACTTCAAAGTTGAAAAAAAAAGGAAAATGTATTTTTTCTTCTGTATAGCAGAAAAAGTTAGTTACATCTGCTCCTGTCTTCAATAAAGAGGGAAAACCTTTTCTTTCTGAAAAGGAGATGAAAGGGTCCTGGATTTTCCTACTAACTTATTGGAGAGTAAATATATCCTGTCAAAGGCCAGATAAACCCAAATGTCTCTGATTTCTAAAGCCTAGAGATGTCTCCAAGATCCCAGGCCTTATATTCCTTTCAAATGTAAATGTATAACTTTATATTACATAAATCCCTTTGGAGTTCACTAAACTTCAACTGTACAACTATCTGTACAGTTGTAAATCAACTTTTCAACGTATGCTCTTAGCCCTACTCCTAGTTTTCAGCAAAATGTATTAATAAAGCCCCAACTCTGCAAAACACTCAAAAAAAATTTCTCCATGCCACATATTTTATCCGCCTATTATGTTTCTAAGATTCAGAGAAGATAGTGTAAATGTATTAAGCTTATTTTAATTCAGCTATAAAGTTAAAATAATGGACAACATGGCATTTTCTCTATCACATAAAGTCATTTGATTTGCCAAGTTTTAACTACTTAGAAGTTGTTTTTATAAAGGTTCTATATAAGCATCACTAATTATGAATAGATATTAATCTCATAAAATTTAGAAAATGGACAAGTGGGATCGAACAAACCTTAAGAGTTTCTGCACAGCAAAAGACACTATCAACAGAGTTAATGGACAACCTACAGAATGGGAGAAAACCTTTGCAAACTATGCATCTGTCAAGGGTCTAATATCCAACATCTATATGGAACTTAGATCTACAAGAGAAAAACAAACAACATGATTAAAAAGTGGTCAAAGGGCATGAACAGACACTTTTCTAAAGAAGATGTATCATGTGGCCAACAATCATATGAAAAAAAGTTCAATATCACTGATCATTTGAGAAATGCAAATTAAAACCACAATGAGATACCATTTCATACCAGTCAGAATAGCTATTATTAAAAAGTCAAAAAAATAGCAGATGCGGGAGATGTTATGGAGAAAGGGGAACACTTCTATACTGTTGATGGGAGTGTAAATTAGTTCAACCATTGTGGAAAGCCATATGGCAATTTCTTGAAAAGCTAAAAGCAGAACTACCATTTGATCCAGCAATCCCATTTCCATGCAGCCATGAAAAAGAACAAGATTGTGCCTTTTGAGGGAACATGAATGCAGCTAGAGACTATCATACTTAGCAAACTAATGCAGGAACAGAAAGCCAAATAGTGCATGTTCTTACATATAAGTGGGAGGTAAATGATGAGAATGCATGTACAGAAAGAGGGAAACAGACACAGGCCTACTTGAGAGAGGAGGGAGAGGAGCAGAAAAGATAACTATTGGGTACTGGGCTTAATAGCTGGTTGATGAAATAATTTATACAACAAACCTCCATGATAGGAGGTTACCTAACTAACAAACCTTCATATGTATCCCTGGACCTAAATAAAAGTTTTAAAAAAATAGAAAAGGCCGGGCGCGGTGGCTCAAGCCTGTAATCCCAGCACTTTGGGAGGCCGAGACGGGCGGATCATGAGGTCAGGAGATCGAGAGACTATCTAGCTAACGATTTGAAACCCCATCTCTACTAAAATACAAAAAACTAGCAGGCCGAGTGAGACCTGTGGTCCCCAGCATCTGGGAGGCTGAGCCAGAGAATGGGCGTAAACCCAGGGGGCGGAGCTTGCAGTGAGCTGAGATCCAGCCACTTGCCTCCAGCCTGGGGCTGACAGAGCCAGACTCAGTCTCAAAAAAAAAAAAAAAAAAAAATGAAAATTCCTCTATTTTGAAACAAATATCAAGAAAACTTCAATGAAATTTAAAAACTTCAATGAAATTTAAACCTTGAAGTTTAAAATGAGTCATCTACACTCAATCCTAGTCTTATCTTAAAAATAATTAATAGGACTGCCATGAATAATATATACATTATATCCTTTGGTAGAACACCATCTCTGAGTACATATTCAAGAAAGGAGCTCTTTTGTTTAAACTCAAGAAGTTATATAATTGTAAAACGAAAATTAATTCTTATATTTTCATTATATCCCAAGCAAAAGGTTTAAAATGTTGACAAGTGACAGAGACTTATCTGATAGAATAGCAGTAGTATAATCTCTATTCTGAGTCCATCTATATATGACTATAGTATAAACTTAAAAAAAAACATTTAAAAATGTCCATTGATTAAAGCAGCATAAAATGTTAGAAGGAAATAAAACTTTAGCGTCTGAAAACTTGGATTTGATTCTCAGCTCTGCCACTTTGTGCATCTGAGCTAGGTTTTCTCTTTATAAAATATGCACTTTTATGAATGCTGTATAGTCCATTTGGGATGCTTTAACAAGATACCTTAGACTGAGAAATGTATAAGTATATTGCTCACAGTTCTAGAGGTTCAGAAGTCCTAGGTCAAGACACCAGCAGATTTGGTGTCTGGTGAGGGCTTTCTCTCTGCCTCATAGACAGCAACTTCCTGCTGCATCCCCAAGCTCCACTGGGCCTTTTAAATAAGGGAACTGATCCTATTCACAGGGGCTAATCACCTCCTAAGGGCCCAACCTCTTAATAATGTTGCACTGGAGATTATAGATTTCAGTATAGGAATTCTGAGGGGGCAGAAACATTCAGACTATAGAAGATATTTCCTGTATATTCATTAGCACAATACATGGTTTATAGTGAATTTACCATCTATGTCAGATTGTGATGGCTATAGATTCATTGCTTGAAAAAGTGCTTGAAATATTTGAGAACAGAGATATATTCCGTAAGCTCTTTTTTGTTTGTTTTTGGATTAATTGTACTACATAATGTTTTTTTTTCCTAAGACCTAATCAGAATTGAGCCCTTTCAGAGGAAGCAGAAATGTATCTTTGTACAATCAAAAAATCATTCTAATTATAATTGAACATGTTTTTGATATTAAAAATCCCATATATAAAAATATATGTGTGTGTGTATATATATACATATATATGTAGTTGGTAGGATGAAAATATGCAAAACTAACTTATTTTTAATTATTTTACTTTTGGTTTCTTAAGGGTCATTCTTCCCTGCATAATGTTAACTCTGCCCAAATTTGTAGATATTATTTGTGAAATGGGTAGAAAAAGCAGTGATGCATAACTAGATTAAGGACAGGTTTGATCCAGCAGATATTAATTCAATAACTCTGGGCCGTTTGCTTAGGATATGTAGATTTGCACACTACTGCTGGGCAAATAAAACTTGAATTCAGATATTGCAAGATATATTTTGATTCTGTTTCATTTTTAAGCTGTTTAATTTGTGAATCATGTCACTTAGGATATTCCACTACAATCTTAAAATAGTAAATTTTGTTACTCCCCAGTGTTCATTATCACACTGTATTAAGATACACATATATTTTAAAGAGTGGTAATTATAGTACAGATAACAGGTTTTTATAACATTATTTTAATATATTATTCTTTATTAATGTTATTCTCTACCATTGTTTCATATAGTAAGTAGATCATGTGCCTATGTCCATAGTGCCACCTAGTCTTAATAAATGACATCTTAATATCTTAATACCTTTAAAGCATTTAATTATTTTATCCCTTGTTTCATAATGATCCTTTTTAAATGTCATTCACATTATTCTCTCTTAAGAATATACTTTTTTCTATCTAAGTAATTGTTACATAAAATAGGTTTTCCCCATATTGATAGTCAGAGACTATTTTTATTGATTCTACCTGACTTATTTTGTTTCCATTCAGCAGAAAATAGAATTGTTAAATATAACATTAAGATTTTTCAGGTGTCCACTCTGCATTTTAAATGACACAACGCAGCTTCTAGGTCTTTTGGCAGATGCCATGCTATGGATAACCAGTTCTAAATTTTCATATCTGCTCTCAGTTATTTCCAGTGGATCTGAAATCTCCTTGAAGGAATTGCATGTGAACAGTACTTGGTGTTTCCTAAGTGTTTCCCATTTAGTACATTTAGGAGTGCTAGGATGGTATGCATTCTAACAAGGAAAAGATGGTAAAGCTTGACATTTGAAAGCATCTTTTAATATTTTTCTAAAACTTGAGATAAATGAAAATATTGATTTAAATAGACCAACAGGCACCCTTAGAGAATATAACCAGATGAAACTCCTTGATGTCAATATGAAATATGTTTATTATGACTTAACAATATATGAAATATTCAAGTGCTTCAGAATTGTGATACCCTAGTGTGACTTTTTTTAATACTAAAATGTAAGTAGAGAATGGATTGGTATAATAAACAATCATTATTTTTCTGAATACATCCCTTATTTTTCTGGGAGTGGATTTTTCATCTTTCACTTTGTCAGTATCCTCTAGCCAAAGATAACTGTAAATACATTCATAATTTAACAAGATTGTTCTATTACTTTTTGCAAAGAGGGACACCAAACCATGGTGAGCTATGGGTATCCCAGTAAAAAAAAAATGAGAGAAAGGATTTATTATAAATTTGGTCTTGTGGTAGGTGATGTGGGGGTAAGTCCAATAAAATGGGGCTTTGCTGCTGATTGGATGCTGTCAGGAGGCAGGGGTGTATTTTAATTGGGCACCTTAATAAATATTATTGAGAATGGAAGAGCAGAGAAAGGCTAAAGCTGAAACTGATAAGGAAGTAACAGGATGTAGGCCAGGATAGAGAAATGTTTAGTGTTTTTGTGGTTTAACTGTGCTTAGGTAAGTTTATGGAGCGGGTTTTTCTTTTCACTTCTTCGTGATCTCAGGGTGACCTTTTCTGACATTGGTGTCTTTTGATATTATGTTCAATAGGAGAAAACCAAGACCTACTTGTGTCTGGTCCAGCTCATAATAGTGCCGAGGTTAAGATATGTTGGAACAGCTTCTCTACTATCAGAGGCTGAACTGCTTTTTTTTCTTTTCCAACTTCTTTCCATGTGAAGATAGTGTCACTACATGTAGTCCTCCAGGGACCGAGGGGAACCTATGTACTGGCACAAAGACCATCCCTTGCATAAAAAGTGCCAAGAGTTAAACCCAGGGCACTGGAACTAAGAACATGTCACTCCGAGTCCCTTCAAGTGCTATTGGCATGAGTTAAAAGGGTATTCGATACTGGAAGTAATAAGCACCTTTCACATAACAGTCAGTGATAGTCAGAGGGAAGTCTTGCATACTTGAAGTAACTTCTTCCTACCCTAATAGAGGCAAAGAGTGTCACTAATCACTGGGACTAAGAGCTATCTCCAGACCATACTTAATACCTCCATAAGGAGGGGTCACAAGAGAGCCCCAGAACCCACTCCACTCTTACCCCAAGACTCATGTGTGACCACCCTTGTTATCCTTCTCCACCAAGTCAGTTTTCTTTCTGTCCTTAAACTTTACTCATATTAGTTATCACCAGATAACTCACTACCAGGTCACCTCTCATTTCTTTGCATCCTAATTCCAATAAAGCCCTGTGTATTCCTACTCTCCATTTGTCTAACTTTTCAGTAACTCTTGAAGCCATTCCACAGTGTTGTCCGTAATGCAGACATTATTAGCAAGATCCTTTATGCCTGTAACCTCTTTTATGAATGCTCCCTTTATATGTCCACTCTATGGAAACCTGTCTCTTCTTTGAAGGCACATTATCTGTGATGCCCTATTCAGTATTGGCTGGTTTTAGTGTCGCACTCTTCTGAAAACCTGACATCATGGTTGATTCTAAATCATTTGTATTCCTTTTTCCCTACAAAAGTCCAGCATTGAAGCTCATGTGATCAAATATCTTACTAACAACTCACTTTTTTTGTAATTTACTGGCTTTCAGGCCTTTACTTTTTACTTCCAAAGTAGTTTAGCATCGTGCTGTTTGTCATTTTCTCCAACACTATTGTTGTCTTAAATATTGGTTGTTTCAATATAGGCAGAGATTATGCTGCTATAATCCTAGCCTGTCAGTTCCTTAGCTTCTCTTTTGCAACTCTCAGCCATTAACTGCCAGTGCCATACCCTCCTTGATCTTGTCATTACTAATAACAGCCACTCTTCAACTTTTCTTTCTCATTTTCTAAAAAGAACGCCTCATTTTCTAGCTCACGCCTTCTAGTTGTTAGCACAACTCCAATAATCCATACACCCTTCAGGATCTTACAAAACCTTGCTTTCATTTTTCAGTGTTTCTTACCGCTTTGATGCCTTTTTGCTGTCCTTATCCAAATCAAAAGGAAATCAGTATAATACCTTCATTGAATACACCCTTAACTCTTTGTTAATTTTGTGCTTACATGAAAAAAAGTAGGATCCCTGTTAACTGTCTAATCATTGCCTTTGCCTATTTCAGGATACCCTATATTTATACCTTTAAAGCATATTTAAAATCCAACTACCTTTCAGCATCTCCACTGCCATCACCCTGGTCAAAGCCACCATCTTTTCCCACCTAGATTATGGCAATAGACTTGCCACTTGTCCCTCTATTCCCACCCTTGCTTCTCTATCATGTGGAGTCAACATAGTGACAATGGTCATCTCCTTAAAAATTAATTCTAATAACACATAACTTATCTACTTCTTAGAAAAGTAATATCTTCTCAATTCACTCAAAGGAATACAACATTTATTAAAATTATGTACAACCAAGGTGAATATCTGTCCTGGTTTACCCTGGAAAATTTCAGGTTGCCTATTTTCTTTGAATAATTATAATGAGTGCCCACTTTTATTCTTGAAAGTATTCTAGTTAATACAATTAATGAGGCTGTTACTCTACTATTAAAGCCCTATAAAAATCATCTTTCCTTCCCTTATTATGCCTCTAATTTCACCTTCTTCTTTGCCTCCACTTGCTCACTTATCTTTAGTTTCCCTCTTGATAATTGCTCATGCCATCTTTGTTTCCTTGAACAATGTGGCATGTTCCTACCTGGAGGTTTTGTAGTGATGCTTCCCTCAGCCTGAACATCTCTTCCCATAGATAATCAAATAACTACCTTTCTAACTTCTGTCATACCTGCTTTATATTAAATTTCCCTTTCTCAGAGCAGTACGTCTAACCACTCTATTGAAAATTGCAATGTGCCTTTCTGATATAGACTTCCAAGTTTCTCTTACCCCATTCTATTTTTCCCGTGTTATTGATCATTTCCTAATTGTCTTTCAAATGTACTTTAAAATAACATATCTCTCTGTTTGTCTATTATTGGTGTATAGGAAAACTTGTGATTTTTGCACATAGGTTTTGTATCCTGAGACTTTGCTGAAGTTGCTTATCAGCTTAAGGAGATTTTGGACTGAGATGATGAAGTTTTCTAAATATACAATCATGTCATCTACAAAGAGAGACAATTTGACTTCCTCTCTTCCTATTTGAAAACACTTTATTTCTTTCTCTTGCCTGATTGCCCTGGCCAGAACTTCCAATACTATGTTGAATTGGAGTGGTGAGAGAGGGCCTCGTTGTCTTGTGCCAGTTTTCAAAGGGAATGCTTCCAAGTTTGGCCTATTCAGCAAGATATTGGCTGTGGGTTTGTCATCAATAACTGTTATTATTTTGATATGTTCCATCAACACCTAGTTTATTCAGAGTTTTTAACACAAAGGGGTGTTGAATTTTACTGAAGGTCTTTTCTGCATCTATTGAGATAATCATGTAGTTTTTGTCATTGGTTCTGTTCATGTGATGGATTATGTTTATTGATTTGTGTATGTTGAACCAACCTTGCATTCCAGGCATGAAGCCGACTTGATCATGATGGATAAGCTTTTTGATATGCTACTGGATTGGGTTTGCCAGTATTTTATTCAGGATTTTCACATTGATGTTCATCAGGGATATTGGCTTGAAATTGTCTTTTTTTTGTTGTATCTCTGCCAGGTTTTGGTATCAGGATGATGCTGGCCTAAAAAATATGTTACAGAAGAGTCCCTCTTTTTCTATTAATTGGAATAGTTTCAGAAGGAATGGTACCAGCTCCTCTTGGTACCTCTGGTAGAATTTGACTGTGAATCTATCTGGACCTGGGCTTTTATTGGTTGGTAGGCTATTAATTATTGCCTCAATTTCAGAACTTGTTGTTGGTCTATTCAGGGATTTGACTTCTTCCTGATTTAGTCTTGGGAGGGTGTATGTGTCCAGAAATTTATCCACTTTTTCTAGATTTTCTCCCATCCACAATTGCTACAAAGAGAATAAAATACCTAGGAATACAACTTACAAGGGATGTGAAGGAATTCTTCAAGGAGAACTACAAAATGCTGCTTAAGGAAACAAGAGAGGACACAAACAAATGGAAAAACATTCCATGCTCATGGATAGGAAGAATCAATATCATGAAAATGGCCATATGGCCCAAAGTAATTTATAGATTCAAGACTATTCCCATCAAGCTACCACTGACTTTCTTCACAGAAATAGGAAAAAAAAAAACTACTTTAAATTTCATATGGAGGCCGGGTGCAGTGACTTACGCCTGTAATCCCAGCACTTTGGGAGGCTGAGGCAGGTGGATCACAAGGTCAGGAGATTGAGACCATCCTGGCTAACACAGTGAAACCTTATCTCTACTAAAAATACAAAAAAATAATTAGCCAGGCATGGTAGAGTGCACCTGTAGTCCCAGGTACTTGGGAAGCTGAGGCAGGAGAATGGCATGAACCTGGGAGGTGGGGCTTGCAGTGAGCCGAGATTGTGCCACTGCACTTCAGCCTGGGCAACAGAGCGAGACTGTCTCAAAAAAAGAAAAAAAAATCATATGGAACCAAAAAAAAAAAAAAAGAGTCTGTATAGCCAAGAGAGTCCTAAGCAACAAGAATAAAGCTCTACATCACTCTACCTGACTTCAAACTATACTATAAGGCTACAGTAACCAAAACAGCATGGTACTGGTACCAAAACAGATATATAGACCAATGGAACAGAAGAGGCGCCTCAGAAATAATGCCACATATCTAAAACCGTTTGATCTTTGACAAACCTGAGAAAAACAAGCAATGGGGAAAGGATTCCCTATTTAATAAATGATGTTGGGAAAACTGGCTAGCCGTATGCAGAAAACTGAAACTGGACCCCTTCCTCATACCTTATTCAAAAATTAACTCAAGATAAATTAAAGACCTAAATGTAAGACCTAAAATCATAAAAACTCTAAACGAGAACCTAGGCAATACCATTCAAGACATAGGCATGGGCAAAGACTTCATAACAAAAACACCAAAAGCAATGGCAACAAAAACGAAAATTGACAAATGAGATCTAATTAAACTAAAGAGCTTCTGCACAGCAAAAGAAACTATCATCAGAGTAAATAGGTAACCTACAGAATGGGAGAAAATTTTTGCAATCTTTCCGTCTTACAAAGGTCTAATATCCAGAATCTACAAGGAACTTAAGCAAATTTACAAGAAAAAAAATCAAACAACTTCATTAAAAAGCGGGCAAAGGATATGACAGACACTTCTCAAAAGAAGACATTTATGCAGCCAACAGACATATGAAAAAAAGCTCATCATCACTGATCATTAGAGAAATGCAAATCAAAACCACAATGAGATACCATCTCAAGCCAGTTAGAATGGCAATCATTAAAAAGGGTGGAAACAACAGATACTGGAGAGGATGTGGAGAAATAAAACACTTTTACACTGTTGGTAGGAGTGTTAATCCATTCAACCACTGGGGAAGACAGTGTAGGATTCCTCAAGGATCTAGAACCAGAAATACTTGACCCAGCAATCCCATTACTGGGTATATACCCACAGGATTATAAATCATTCTACTATAAAGACACATGCACACGTATTTTCTTGCAGAACTATTCACAATAGCAAAGACTTGGAACGAACCCAAATGCCGAACAATGATAGACTGCGTAAAGAAAATGTGGCACATACACACCATGGCATATTATGCAGCAAAAAAAAGAAAAAAAAAAAAAAAAAGATGAGTTCATGTTCTTTGCAGGGACATGGATGAAGTTGGAAACCATCATTCTCAGCAAACTAACATAGAAACAGAAAACAAAACACCAGATGTTCTCCCTCATAAGTGGGAGGTGAACAATGAGAACACATGGACACAAGGAGGGGAACATCACACACCTGGGCCTGTTGGGGGTGGGGAGCTAGGGGAGGGATAGCATTAGGAGAAATACCTAATGTAGGTGACGGGTTGATGGGTGCAGCAAACCACCATGGCAAGTGTATACCTACGTAGCAAAACTTTACGTTCTGCACGTGTAATCCAGAACTTAAAGTATAATAATAATAATAATCATCATCATCATCATCATCATCTCTCTGCCCCCATCAGAATGTATTCTACATGGAGTCATAGATTTTGGCTGTTTTATTATCTCATGTACGTAAGCTCATCCAAAGCACAGTGCAAGAAAACACAACAGAATTGTTACACAGTTGCTTAAAATATAAAATGAAATAAACAATAAAAAAATTTGATCAATGGGGCGGAGCAAGATGGCCGAATAGGAACAGCTCCAGTCTCCAACTCCCAGCGCCAGCAACACAGAAGACCGGTGATTTCTGCATTTTCAACTGAAAGTGCTGGGTTGCGTCTCACTGGGGAGTGCGGGAGGATCGGTGCTGGTCGCTGTTACAGCCCGAGCAGAGCTGAAGCAGAGCCTCACCTGGGAGGCGCAAGGGGAAGGGAATCCCTTTCTAGCCAGGGGAACTGAGACACACAACACCTGGAAGGCGGGTAACTCCCACCCCAATGTGCGCTTTAAGCAAGCAAGCACCAGGAGATCATATCCCACACACCTGGCCGGAGGTCCACACGCCCTGAGCCTCCCTCATTGCTAGCACAGCAGTCTGTGGTCACACGGCAAGGCAGCTTGGCGAGGCTGGGGAAGGGGAAGGGAGGGAGGGAGGGCGCCCGCCATTGCTGAGAGCTTAAGTAGGTAAGCAAAGCTGCTGGGAAGCTCCAGCAGGTGGGCCCCAGCAGCTCAAAGCCTGCCTGTCTCTGTAGACTCCACCTCTGGGGACAGGGCACAGCCACACAACAACAACAACAAAAACAAAGCAGCAGAAACCTCCTGCCGGGCTCAAGCAACTCTGTCTGACAGCTTTGAAAGAGAGAGCAGTGGATCTCCCAGCACAGGCTGAGATCTGAGAAAGGGACGACTGCCTGCTCAAAGTGGGTCCCTGACCCTAGGCAGCCTAACTGGGGCATGCCAGGGCGTCTGACACCCACAGGGGTGGAGTACCCTGAGGAGGGAAGCTTTGGCCAGATCGAACCCAGGTACTCGCTGTTCAGAAATATTCATCTTCTGCAGCCTCTGCTGGTGATACCCAGGCAAGCAGGGTCTGAGTGGACCTCAGAAACGTCTCCAGCAGACCTACAGCTGAGGGTCCTGACTGTTAGAGGAAAAGCTATCAACAGGAGGAAGGACACCCACACCAAAACCCCATCAATACAACACCATCATCCAAAGCCAGAGGCAGATAAAACCACAAGATGGGGAAAAAGCGGGGCGAAAGGTGAAAAATAGAGCACGCCTGACAAGGGCGCAGCTCATCGCCAACAACGGATCAAAGCTGGACGGAGAATGGCTGATGAGATGAGAGAAGAAGGCTTCAGTCATCAAATTTCTCAGAGGCTAAAAGGGAGAATTACGTGCCAAAGCATAGAATAAAATCTTGAAAAAAAGTGGAAGGTGTGACTAGACTAAGGTAATGCAGAGAAGGTCATAAACGAAATGAAAGAGATAAATACCATGACACGGAAATACGTGAACAAATGCAAGCTTCAGTAACCGACACCAGATCAACTGGAAGAAAGAGTATCAGCGATTGAGGATCAAAATGAATGGAAATGAAGCGAGAAGAGAAACAAAGAAAAAGAAGAAAAAGAAATGAACAAAGCATGCAAGAAGTATGGGATTATGTAAAAGACCAAATCATTGATTAGGGTGCCTGAAAGTGAGGGGAAAAATGAACCAAGTTGGAAAACACTCTTAAGGATATCATCAGGAGAACTAACCCTGGTAGGGCGGGCCAACATTCAAATCCGGGGAAATACAAGAAGCGCGCCACAAAAGATACTCCTCGAGAGAAGAAACCAACTCAAGACTTTATAATTGCCAGATTCACAAAGAAGTTGAAATGAAAGGAAAAAATATTAAGGGCAGCCAGAGAAAGGTCAGGTTACCCACAAAGGAAATTATCAGACTCACAGCAGATCTCGACGAAACTCTCAAGCCAGAGAGTGGGGGCCAATATTCCAGCATTCTTAAAAAGAAAAGAAATTTTAAACCAAGAATTTCATATCCAGCTAAACTAAGTTTCATAGAGTGAAGGAGAAATAAAATCCTTTACAGCTAAGCGATGCTTAAGAGTTTTTGTCACCACTAGGCCTGCCTTACAAGAGACCCTGGAAGGCTTGCACTCAACATGGAGAAAGGAACAACCCGGTACCAGCCATTGCAAAAAGCTTGTGGCCGCCAAAATGTAGAAGACCATGAGGCTAGGAAGAAACTGTATCAACTAGCGAGCAAAATAACCAGTTAATATCATAATGGCAGGATCAAGTTCACACATAACAATCATAACCTTAAATGTAAATGGACTAGAAATGCTCCAACGAAAAAGACACAGGCTGGCAAACTGGATGAGAGTCAAGACCATCAGTCCTGCTGTATTCAAGGAGACCCATCTCACACGCAGAGACATACATAGGCTCAAAATAAAAGGGATGGAGGAAGATTTACCAAGCAAATGGAGAACAAAAAAAGCAGGGGTTGCAATCCCTAGTCTCTGATAAAACAGACTTTAAACCATAAAGATCAAAGAGACAAAGGCCATTACATAATGGTAAAGGGATCAATTCAACAGGAGAGCTAACTATCCTAAATATATATGCACCCAATACAGGAGCACCCAGTTCATAAAGCAAGTCCTTAGAGACTTTGCAAAGAGACAGACTCCATACAATAATAATGGGAGACTTCCAACCTCCACTGTCAACATTAGACAGATCCAACAAGACAGAGAAAGTTAACAAGGATATCCAGGAATTGAACTCATCTCTGCAGCAAGCAGACCCTAATAGACATCTATAGAACTCTCCACTACAAATCAACAGAATATACATTCTTCTCAGCACCACATCATTACTTACTCCAAAATTGACCATATAATTGGAAGTAAAAGCACTCCCTCAGCAAATGTACAAAGAACAGAAATTATAACAGCATCTCAATGAACCACAGTGCAATCAAGCTAGAACTCAGGACTAAGCAGCTCTGAAATCAAAACCGCTCCAACTACATGGAAACTGAACAACCTGCCTGAATTGACTACTGGGTACACTTGAGAAATGAAGACAGAAATAAGGTAATTCTTTGAAACCAATGAGTAAAGATACAACATACCAGAATCTCTGGGACACATTTAAAGCAGTGTGTAGAGGGAAATTTATAGCACTAAATACCCACAAGAGAAAGCAGGAAGATCTAAAAATTGACACTCTAACATTACAATTAAAAAGAACTAGAAGCAAAAAGAGCAGAAACACATTCGAAGCTAGCAAGAAGGCAAAATAACTAAAGATCAGAGCAGAACTGAAGGAGGTAGAGACACAAAAACCCTCAAAATCAATGAATCAGGGTTGGTTTTGAAAGATCAACAAAATTGACAGACCACTAGCAAGACTAATAAAGAAGAAAAAGAGAGAAGGAATCAAATCAGTATAATTAAAATGATAAAGGGGATATACAAACCCCACAGAAATACAAACTACCATCAGAGAATACTATAACTCTACATAAAATAAACTTTGGAAAACCTAGAAGAAATGGATAATTTCCTGGACACTTACACTCTTCAAAGACTAAACCAGGAAAGTTGAATCCCAGAATAGACCAATAGTAGGCTCTCTGAAATTGGGCAATAATTAATAGCCTACCAACCAAAAAGTCAGGACCAGATGGATTCTAGCTGGATTCTACCAGAGGTATAAGGAGGAGTTGGTACCATTCCTTCTGAAACCTTCAATCAATAGAAAAGGGAATCCTCTCTAGCACTCATTTTATGAGGCCAACATCATCCTGATACCAAAGCCTGGCAGAGACACAACAAAAAGAGAATTTAGACCAATATCCCTGATGAACATCGATGCAAAAGAAATCCTCAATAAAATACTTGACAAACCAGTTCAACAGCATCAAAAGCTTATCCACCACGATCAAGTGGGCTTCATCCCTGGGGATGCAAGGCTAGTTCAACGATGCCATAAATCAATAAAACATAATCCAGCATATAAACAAGTCCAAAGACCAAGAACCATGATTATCTCAATAGACGTGCAGAAAAGGCTTTTGACAAATTCAGCAACCTTCAATGCTAAAACGCTCAATAAATTCGTTATTGATGGAACGTGCCTCAAAATCATAAGAGCTATTTATGACAAACCCACAGCCAATATCATACTGAATGGGCAAAAACTGGAAAATTCACTGAAAGCTAGCTTTCTAGAACAGGGATGCCCTCTCTCACCACTCCTATTCAACATAGTGTTGGAAGTTCTGGCTAGGGCAATGGGTAAGAGAAAGAAATCAGGGGTATTCAGTTAGGAAAAGAAAAGTCAAATTGTCCCTGTTTGCAGATGACATGATTGTATATTTGAAACACATTGTCTCATGCAAAATCTCCTTAAGCTGATAAGCAGCTTCAGCAAAGTCTCAGGATACAAAGAGTGTATTGCAAAATGCAAGCATTCTGCCACCACACCAATAACAGACAAACAGAGCCAAATCATGAATGAACTTCCATTCACAATTGCTTCAAAGAGAATCAAATACCTAGGAATCCAACTTACAAGGGATTAAAGGACCTCTTCAAGGAGAACTACAGAAACCACTGCTCAGTGAAATAAAAGAGGACACAAACAAATGGAAAGGAACATACCATGCTCATGGATAGGAAGAATCAATATCAGTAAAGAAATGGCCATACTTCCCAAAGGTAATTTATAGGTCAATGCCATCCCCATCAAGCTACCAATGAGTTTCTTCACAGAATTGGAAAAAACTGCTTTAAAAGTTCATATGGAACCAAAAAGAGCCCGCATCTCCAAGACAATCCTAAGTCAAAGAACAAAGCTGGAGGCATCACATGCCTGACTTCAAAACTATACTACAAGGCTACAGTATGCATAGCATGGTACCAGGCTTAAAGAAGATATAGACCAATGGAACAGAACAAGTCCTCAATAATACCACATCTACAGCCATCTGATCTTTGACAAACCTAGAGAAAAAGCAAGAAATGGGGGAAAGGATTTATTTAATAAATGGTGCTGGGAGAAAATTGGCTAGCCATAAGTGAGCTTAACTGAAACTGGATCTTTCCTTACTCATATACGAAATTAATTCAAGAGTTAGAGACTTAAATGTTAGACCTAATACCATAAAATCCTGGAGGAAAACCTAGGTAGCTACATTCAGGACGCCAAGGCAGGCAAAGACTTCATGTCTAAAACACCAAAAGCAACGGCAGCAAAAGCTAAAATTGACAAATGGGATCTACAATTAAACTAAAGAGCTTCTGTACAGCAAAAGAAACTACCATCAGAGTGAACAGGCAACCTACAGAATGGGAGAAAATTTTTTGCGAAATCTACTCATCTGACAAGGCTAATATCCAGAACCTACAAGGGCACCAAAAACAAATTTACAAGAAAAAACAAACAACCCCATCAAAAGTGGGCAAAGGATATGAAGACAGACATTTCTCAAAGAAGACATTCATACAGCCAACAGACATATGAAAAAATGCTCATCATCACTGGCCATCAGAGAAGTAAATCAAAACCACAATGAGATACCATCTCACACCAGTTAGAATGAGTGATCATTAAAAGATCAGGAAACAGCGAATTGCTGGAGAGGATGTGGAGAAATAGAACACTTTTACACTGTTGGTTGGATTGTAAACTAGTTCAACCATTATGGAAAACAGTATGGCGATTCCTCAAGGATCTAGAACTAGATGCCACCATATGACCCAACCATCCCATTACAGGTATATACCCAAAGTTATAAATTATGCTGCTATAAAGACACATGCACCGCGTATGTTTATTGCAGCACCTATTCTAACAACAAAAGAGACTTGGGAATCAGCAAATGTCCATCAGTGACAAGATTGGATTAGAAAAATGTAAGCACATATACACCATGGAATACTATGCAGCCATAAAAGGATGAGTTTGGTAGTCGCTGTAGGGACATGGATGCAGCTGGAAACCATCATTCTTAGCAAACTATCACGGGGTGAAAACCAAACACCGCGTATTCTAACTCATAGGTGGGAACTGAACAATGAGATCATGGACTCCAGGAAGGGAACATCACGGGGGCCCATCATGGGGAGGAAGGGGAGAGGTGCATTGGGAGTTAGCCACCTGATGTAAATGACGAGTTGATAAGGTGCAGCAGACCAGCACCGTAAAGCACAAGTATACATAATGTAACAAACCTGCACGTTATGCACATGTACCCTACAATAGAAATATAATAATAATAAATAAATTAAAAAAAATACAAAATTATCCAGGCATGGTGAAGCATGCCTGTAATCCCAACTACTCGAGGCTGAGGCAGGAGGATTGCTTGAACCCAGGAGGCAGAGGTGCGGTGAGCCAAGATGCGTGCCGTTGCACTCCAGCCTGGGCAACAAGGCGAAATTCCATATCAAAAATCAGATCCGCGGCTGGGCACAGTGGCTCACACTTGTAATCAGTACTGGGAGACGGTGGGCAGATCACTTGAGTTCAGGAGTTTGAGACCAGCCACAGCCCAACATGGCAAAAGCACATCTCTACTAAAATACAAAAATGCAAAATCAGCTGGGCATGGTGGCCTGCATGACCAGTCCCAGCACTTGAAGCTGAGGCACAAAAGAATCACGAACCTGGGAGTGGAGGTTGCAGTAGCCGAGATCGTGCCACTGCACTCCAGCCTGAGCAACACAGCAGACTCTGTATAAATAAATAAATTGGATCACCTTGAAAAAAAAAAAAATTTAACAAACCCCAAATCGTGATATTCCATATTGAAATGATCAACCCATCAAATAGCCAGTCTAACACATAAAAATTAAAAACCATTATATTTAGATACAAAGTACTTTAAGTATTATGGAGAAGAAACAATCTTAAAGGTTACAGAGACAGAAAGAGAAACTATTACAAACTTCATAAATAAGAATGATACTAAATTTTTTAAAGCCATATGTCAAGTAGAAGAAAACTGAGAAAATCCTTAAACATTTTAATGTAAATCTCCAACCTAATATTCTGTCTTCAGACAATTACTCCAAGTATTCATATTGGATAAGAATATTGCCTGATATACAAGGTTTCAAAAACATACCTTTTTTCTTCTTTTCTTTCTTCTTTGGGGGCTAGTACAGGATGTGCTTCACTAAAATAATAGTAATCCAAGATAGAAGAGCCAAGCAACAGAAGACTCACAAGAGGTAAGTGAAAGTATAACCCAAGATAGAGAATGAAGATCCAAAGTTAGCAAATTGAAAACAGTGGCAGAGCAACCAGCCCAGGCTTGGAGACCTGGGGTTATGATTGTCAATCAAGAATTGTTGAGCTAGTAGGCTGCTTGTGTGGAGACAGCAGGAGTTGGTCTTCCTGAAGAAAACAAGAAGTCCTGAGAGGTTGTGCTATATGAAAAGAGCTAGTTGAGTTTTACCCACCAGCGTGAGCAAGAAAGAGAAAGCTTGACAACCTTTCAAGATGATGACTTGAAAATAATCCACCTAGGAAAAACTGAAACCACAGGTCTCAGCCACATGTGGCAGTGGGATGGTAATTCACACAGCTGATGCTGTATGTGAATCTTCAAAATAATGAATTATAATCCAACTGTTCTAGAAACTACAGGCTTTTGTACTAGAAACGATGCAAATAATAAAAATGTTCTCTAAAATGTAGTAGACTGTGACAAAAGATGGTAACCAGAATACAATGTTGAATCAATGGAAGTTTATGAATATAAAATAGACTCCAACCTACATAAAAGCAAAGCAATTTCATTATAAATAGAGAACAGCTAAGAAAGCAGGTGAGTTGGTATTCAAAGATGAAGTGATATTCTTCAAGCATGAGAAGAGAAAACCAAGAAAAAAGGAAATAAGGTAGCTCTTCCTTTGTGACACAATGAGAGAAAGGAAATATTAATGCATATAGTTAATAATATATTTGTGCTAGTTAAGTATACACTAAAAATTGTCAGTATCTCAGACACTGCTATAGAAGGTAATTGTTACAAGAGTAATGTGCTTGCAAATTTACTTCATAAAATCTCCTTGGAGTTATTTAAGAAACAGAAACAGATTGAGCTCTGTCTTCTAAATTTAAAATCAATTGTAAAAAAAGAATCTACCACATGCAAGACGGATTTTTTCAATAAGCATTTATGAAGAACCCTAAACAGCCACTACAAAAATACTAAAGTATACAGACTAATGACACTATAAAGCAACCACATAAACAAGTCTGCAAAATAACCAGCTAACATCATGATGACAGGATCAAACCACATGTTTCAATACTAACCTTAAACTTAAATGGGCTAAATGCCCCAATTAAAAGACACAGAGTGGCCAGTTAAATAAAGATCCAAGCCCCATTTTTAAACTGTCTTTAAGAGACCCATGTCACATGCTCAAATACACACATAGGCTCAAAATAAAGGGATGGAGAAAAATCCACCAAGCAAACAGAAAACAGAAAAAAGAAGAGGTTACAATCCTAGTTTCTGACAAAACAGACTTTAACCCAACAAAGATCAAAAAAGCCAAAGAAGGACAATACGTAATCGTAAAGGATGAAATTCAACAAGAACATCTAACTATTCTAACATGTATGCACCCAACACAGGAGCCGTCAGATTCATAAAGCAAGTTCTTAAAGACTGTCAAAGAGACTTAGACTCCCACACAATAATAGTAGAAGACTTTAACACATCACTGCCAATATTAGATCATCAAGACAGAAAATTAACAAGAATATTCAGGACCTGAACTCAGTACTGTATCAAATATCTAGAGATAAATATCTATAGAACTCTCCACTCAAAAATAACAGAATATACATTCTTCCCATTGCCACATGTTACATTCTCTAAAATTGATTGCATAATGAGAAGTAACACACTTCTCAGCAAATGCACAAAAACTGAAATCATAACAAACATTTTCTCGGACTACAGCACAATCAAATTAGAAATCAAGACTAAGAAATTCACTCAAAAACATACAATTTAATGGAAATTGAATAACCTGCTCCTGAATGACTTTGGGGTAAATAATGAAATTAAAGAAGGAATCAGTAAGTTATTTGAAATTAGTGAGAACAAAGATACAGCATAATACCAGAATCTCTGGGAGACAGCTAAAGCAGTGTTAAGAGGAAAATTTATAACACTAAATGTCTATACCATAAAGTTAGGAAACTCTCAAGTTAACAATATAACATCACAATGAAAAGAACTAGAGAACCAAGAGAAAACAAATCTCAAAGCTAGCAAAACACAAGAAATAACCGAAATCAGAGCAGAACTGAAGGAGATGGAGACATGAAAAACCATTCAAATAAACACTGTCAGAAACAAGAAGGGGGATATTACCACTGACCCCACAGAAATACACACAACCATCAGAAAATGTGAACACATCTATGCACATAAACTAGAAAATCTAGAAAAAAATGGATAAATCCCTAGACACATACACCATCCCAGGACTGAACCAGAAAGAAATTAAATCCCTGAACAGACCAATAATGAGCTCTGAAACTGAGAAAGTAATAAATAGCCTATTAAAAAAAAAACCCAGGACCAAATGAATTCATAGCTGAATTCTATCAGGTGTACAAAGAGGAGCTGGTGGTACCATTTGTAGTGAAATTATTCCAAATATTTAAGGAAGACACACTCATCCTTCACCCATACTATATGACCAGAATCATACTGATGGCAAAACCTGGCAGAGATACAATAAGAAAAGAAAACTTCAGTCCAATATCCTGGATGAACATCGATGCAAAACTCCTCAACAAAATACTGGCAAACAGAATCAAGCAGCACATCAAAAAGCTTATCCACCATGATCAAGTTGGCTTGATCTCTGAGCTGCAATTTTAGTTCAACATATGCAAATCAATAAATATGATTCATTACATAAACAAACCTGAAGGCAGAAACCACATGATTATCTCAATAAATTCAGAAAAGGCTTTCAATAAAATTCAACATCCACTTATGTTAAAAACTCTCTTAATGAACAACATGTTAAAGGAGCATACCTCACGTTAATAAGAACCATATATGAAAAACCCACAGTCAACATCATAAGGAATGGGCAAAACTGGGAGCATTCCCCATTGAAAACCAGCACAAGACAAGGATGCCCTCTCAGGACTCCTACTCAGCACAGTATTGGACATTCTGTCCAAGGCAATCGGGCAAGAGAAAGAAATGAAGGGTATACAAGTAGGAAGAAAGGAAATCAAACAATCCCTGTTTGCAGAAAGACAAGGTCATATAACTAGAAAACCACATAGTCTCAGACCAAAAGCATCTTAAGCTGATAAACAACTTCAGCCAATTTTCAGAATACAAAATCAGTGTGCAAAAATCACTAGCATTCTTATACATCAGCAACAGTCAAGCTGAGAGCCAAATCAGGAGCACACTTCCATCCACAATTGCCACAAAAGAAGAAAATACCTAAGAATACAGCTAACCAGAGAGGTGAAAGATCTCTACAAGGAGAACTACAAACCAATATTCAAAGAAATCAGAGATGACACAAACAAAGGGAAAAATATTCCATGCTTAGGGATAGGAAGAATCAATATTGTTAAAATGACCATACTGCCGAAAGCAATTTATAGATTCAGTGCTATTTCTATTAAACTACCATTGAGATTCTTCATAGAACTAGAAAAACATTAAAATTCCATTATTCTATGTGAAGTAACTCAGGAATAAAAAAACAAATATCATATATTCTCACTTATAAACAGGAGCTAAGCTATCAGGACACAAAGATATAAGAATGTTATAATGGACTTTGGGGACTTGAGAGGAAAGGTGAAGCAGGTGAGGGATAAAAGACTGCACATTGAGTACAGTGTACCCTGCTTGGGTAACAGGTGCACCAGAATCTCAGAAATTACCACTGAAGAACTTTTCCGTGCAACCAAGCACCACACGTTCCCACAAAATTATCAAAATAAAATTTAAAATATGCTATCAAATAGCATCACACACTACAGAGAAATCTTTCATGAAAGAGTCAATCAATGCAGCAACACTTCCTCATTGCCTTATTTTAAGTAATTGCCACAGCTAAATCACAGTTCAACAACCAACCTTTTTATCAATCAGCAGCTAGCAACATCAAGGCAAGATTATACAACAGCAAAAAGATTATGACTTGCTGAAGTCTGAGATGATCATCAGCAGTTTTTTCTTGCAATAATGTAATTTTTATTTTTATTTTATTTTATATTTTAATTTGTTATTTCCACATGTTTGTGGGGAACACTTGATATTTGATTACATGAGTAAGTTCTTTAGTGGTGATTTGTGACATTTTGGTGCACTCATCACCCCAGCAGTATACACTCAACCCAGTTTATAGTCTTTTTCCCCTTCACTTGCCTCCTCCCCTTTATCCTGAGTCTCCAGAAATCAGTGTATCATTCTTATGCCTTTGCGTCCTGGTAGCTTCGCTCCCACTTATGAGTGAGAACACACAATGTTTGGTTTTCCATTCCTGAGTTACGTCACTTAGAATAATAGTCTCCAATTCCATCCAGGTTGTTATGAATACCATTAATTTTTTCCTTTATAATGGCTGAGTAGTATTCCATTGTGTGCATATATATACCACTATTTCTGCATATATATACCACTATTTCTTTATTCCTTCATTGATTGATGGGCATTGGGGCAATAACATAAGTTTTAATTAAGATATGTACTGTTTTTGAGACATAGTGCTATTGAAAACCTAATAGATTGCTGTCTAATGTTAACATCTTTTATATGCACTGGGAAACAAAAAATAAAATAAAATTCCTATAGAACCAAAAATGAACCCCAGTAGGCAAGGCAATCCTACGTGAAAAGGACAAAGCTGGAGGCACTACACTACCTGAGTTCAAACTATACTGCAGGGCTACAGTAGTATAGTACTTATAGTAATATTTCTGTTTTGTTCCAGTACCAAACAGCATGGAACTGGTACAGAAAGAGAAACACAGACCAATAAAACACAATAGAGAACCTAGAAATAAGACGCACATCTACAAGTATCTGATCTTCAACAAACTTGAAAACAAACAAACAATGGGGAAAGAACTTCCTATTCAGTAAATAGACTTGGGATAACTGGCTAGCCATGTGCAGAAGACTAAAACTGGACTCCTTCCTTACACTGTATATAAAAAAATTAAATCAAGATGAAATAAAAACTTAATTGTAAAACCCAAAACTATAAAAATCCTGAGAGACAACCTAGGCAACACCATTCAGGACATAAGCACAGGCAAAGATTTCATGATGAAGATACCAGAAAGCAATAGCAACAAAAGAAAAAATTGACAAGTGGGATATAATCAAACTAGAGAGTTTCTGCCAACAGAGCAAACAGACAAGCCATAGAATGAGAGAAAACATTTGCAAACGATGCATCTGACAAAAGTCTAATATCCAGCATCTATACGGAACTTAAACAAATTTACAAAAAATAAAAAATAAAAAAAATAAAAAAACTGTTAAAAAGTGAGAAAAGAAAGTGAACAGACATTTCTCAAAGGAAGACATACATGTAGCCAGCAAGCATATGAAAAAAAAAAAAAAAAAGAAAAACTTAACATCACTCATCATTAGAGAAATGCAAATCAAAACCATAGTGAGATACCATGTCACAATAGTCAGAATGGCTACAATTAAAAAAAAAAAAAAAAAAAAAAGCAGATGCTGGAGAGGTTTTAAAGAAAAAAGAACACTTGTACACTGTTGGAAATGTGAATTAGTTCAACCATTGTGGAAGACAGCTTGGCTATTCCCAAAATGTGGCTATTTCCTCAAGTAACACATAAATACCATTTGAGTCAGCAATCCAATTACTGGGTATATAGTCAAAGGAATATAAATTATTCTATTACAAAAACACATCCAGGCATATGTTCATTGCAACACTATCCACAATAGCAAAGACAGGCATCAACTTAAATGCCCATCAATGATAGACAGAATAAAGAAAATGTGGTACATGTACACATGGAATGCTATACAGTCATAAAAAGGAGCGAGATTACGTCTTTTGCGAGGACATGGATGGAGGTGGAAGCTGGAGGCCATTATCCTTAGCAAACAAACACAAAAGCAGTAAACCAAGTCCAGGACCAGACGGATTCACAGCCGAATTCTACTGGAGGTACAAGGAGGAGCTGGTACCATTCCTTCTGAAACTATTCCTATCAATAGAAAAAGAGGGAATCCTCCCTAACTCATTTTATGAGGCCAACATCATCCTGATACCAAACAAAAAAAAGAGAATTTTAGACCAATATCCCTGATGAACATTGATGCAAAAATCCTCAATAAAATACTGGCAAACCGAATCCAGCAGCACATCAAAAAGCTTGTCCACCATGATCAAGTGGGCTTCATCTCTGGGATGCAAGGCTGGTTCAACATACGCAAATCAATAAACATAATCCAGCATATAAACAGAACCAAAGACAAAAACCACATGATTATCTCAATAGACGCAGAAAAGGCCTTTGACAAAATTCAACAGCCCTTCATGCTAAAAACTCTCAATAAATTCGGTATTGATGGAATGTATCTCAAAATAATAAGAGCTATTTATGACAAACCCACAGCAAATATCATACTGAATGGGCAAAAACTGGAAGCATTCCATTTCAAAACTGGCACAAGACAGGGATGCCGTCTCTCACCACTCCTATTCAACATAGTGTTGGAAGTTCTGGCTAGGGCAATCAGGCAAGAGAAAGAAATAAATGGTATTCAGTTAGGAAAAGAAGTTCAATTGTCCCTGTCTGCAGATGATATGATTGTATATTTAGAAAACCCCATCATCTCAGCCCCAAATCTCCTTAATCTAATAAGCAACTTCAGCAAAGTCTCAGGATACAAAATCAATGTGCAAAAATCACAAGCATTCTTATACACCAGTAACAGACAAACAGAGAGCCAAATCAGGAATGAACTTCCATTCACAATTGCTTCAAAGAGAAAAAAATACCTAGGAATCCAACTTACAATGGATGTAAAGGACCTCTTCAAGGAGAACTACAAACCACTGCTCAGTGAAATAAAAGAGGACACAAACAAATGGAAGAACGTACCATGCTCATGGATAAGAAGAATCAATATCGTGAAAATGGCCATACTACCCAAGGTAATTTATAGATTCAATGCCATCTCCATCAAGATACCAATGAGTTTCTTCACAGAATTGGAAAAAAACTGCTTTAAAGTTCATATGGAACCAAAAAAGAGCCCGCATTGCCAAGACAATCCTAAGTCAAAACAACAAAGCTGGAGGCATCACGCTACGTGACTTCAAACTGTACTACAAGGCTTCAGTAACCAAAACAGCATGGTACTGGTACCAAAACAGAGATATAGACCAATGGAACAGAACAGAGCCCTCAGAAATAATACCACACATCTACAACCATCTGATCTTTGACAAACCTGAGAAAAACAAGAAATGGGGAAAGGATTCCCTATTTAATAAATGGTGCTGGGAAAATTGGCTAGCCATAAGTAGAAAGCTGAAACTGGATCCTTTCCTTACTCCTTATATGAAAATTAATTCAAGAAGGATTAGAGACTTAAATGTTAGACCTAAAACCATAAAAACCCTAGAAGAAAACCTAGGTAATACTATTCAGGACATAGGCATGGGCAAGGACTTCATGTCTAAAACACCAAAAGCAATGGAAACAAAAGCCAAAATTGACAAATAGGATGTAATTAAACTAAAGAGCTTCTGTACAGCAAAAGAAACTACCATCAGAGTGAACAGGCAACCTACAGAATGGGAGAAAATTTTTGCAATCTACTCATCTGACAAAGGGCTAATATCCAGAACCTACAAATAACTCAAACAAATTTACAAGAAAAAAACAACCCCATCAAAAAGTGGGCAAAGGATATGAACAGACATTTCTCAAAAGAAGACATGCATACAGCCAACAGGCACATGAAAAAATGCTCATCATCACTGGCCATCAGAGAAATGCAAATCAAAACCACAATGAGATACCATCTCACACCAGTTAGAATGGCAATCATTAAAGAGTCAGGAAACAACAGGTGCTGGAGAGGATGTGGAGAAATAGGAACACTTTTACGCCATTGGTGGGATTGTAAACTAGTTCAACCATTGTGGAAAACAGTATGGCGATTCCTCAAGGATCTAGAACTAGAAATACCATATGACCCAGCCATCCCATGACTGGGTATATACCCAAAGGATTATAAATCATGCTGCTATAAAGACACATGCACACGTATGTTTATTGTGGCACTATTCACAGTAGCAAAGACTTGGAATCAATCCAAATATCCATCGGTGACAGAGTGGATTAAGAAAATGTGGCACATATACACCATGGAATACTATGCAACCACAAAAAAGGATGAGTTCGTGTCCTTTGTAGGGACATGGATGAAGCTGGAAGCCATCATTCTCAGCAAACTATCACAAGAACAGAAAACCAAACACCACATGTTCTCACTCATAGGTGGGAATTGAACAATGAGATCACTTGGACTCTGGAAGGGGAACATCACACACCAGGGTCTATTATGGGGAGGGGGCAAGGGGGAGGGGAGAGGGATGGCATTGCGAGTTATACCTGATGTAAATGACAAGTTGATGGGTGCTGATAAGTTAATGGGTGCAGCACACCCACATGGCACAAGTATACATATGTAACAAACCTGCACATTGTGCACATATACCCTAGAACTTAAAGTATAATACAAAAAATAAATAAATAAAAATAAATGTAAAAACCATTTAAATAAACAGAAAGCTAGAAAAAAAAAAAAGAAAAAAGAAACCAGTAAACCAAATACCACATGTTCTCACTTATAAGTGAGAGCTAAATTAGAACATTTGGACACATAGAGGGGAACAACACACTTTGGGGCCTATCAGAGGACGGAGGATTGGAGGAGGGAGAGAATCAGGGAAAATAACTAATGGTACTAGACTTAATACCTGGGTGACAAAATAATCTGTACAGCAAACCCCCATGACACAACTTCACCTATGTAACAAACCTGCACATATACCCCAGAACTTAAAATAAATGTTAAAAAATAAAATAAAGTAAAAGTTTCAAAAAGAAACCAAATATATGACAAATAATAAAATATATTATTGTAATAGAGATAAAATAATTGATCATTTGATTTATATATTCTTTCTCATTGTAATACCATTTTTTCTCTTGAATAACGTGTCATTTTCTGAAGTGGAGGTATTCTGCAGAATTTCATGGCAAGGTGCATTTACTTCGAGAGTGGATCATGACCCTTTTTGGGGGAGAAAAAATAAGAAACTATATTAATGGAGAATAGAAGTTCCCACTTTCTGTAATGATGTCATGTTAAATTACATAATCTGAAGTTAAAGAAACTACATTCAACCCCACTGACATTTACTTTTAAAATGAGATGAGAATCACTTTTATTTTCATTTTGTGTCATCTTATTGCAAAAATGAGCCATTATGCAAATAACTATTTGTTAAGAGGTTGTCTGATACAGTATATGATTATATTGTCACCAATATCCTTTTGACAATTATTCTTCCCACAAACACATTTTATAACAGAAGTCTAATTTATGCAACTTTGCAAAAAGGTAACAGCATATTATTAAAAGAAAACACACAGTCTACATCTTTCCTTTAAACAATCTTACAAAAGATACTTCACCTAAATTATGGTTCATTTTCTTAAAACAAAGAATTGTTTCAACAAATCATACTTCAGATAGAATGTCTATAAAAATTATACTTATATTTCAAAATACAATGTTTCCATTTCAAGCCCTTACTGGGCTTGGGCTCATTACTATAAATAACGAGATTTTTACAATTGTTTTTCTTACTACTGGAGTACTCCATTAAAAAGGAAACAAATAATCAAATGAATGTTTCAAGTACTATATTTTGAGGATAATTATTTATATTTATATTGAAGCTGCATTTTGAAGATATGCTTAGAATAAAAGCAGAACAGCACTTTTTGTTGAATCACTGAGGATTTGGAAGAATCTAATAAGTTTTCAAGGCAAAATTTTTAATGATCTGCAAAATATTCATTTGTACAATATTTATTAGCACTTTAGTATCATGTATGAGACACTGTAGTAGGTAATGGGATCATAGATATGTATAAAGCATGGTCACTTTCCTCCAAGCACACACAGTTTAGTAAGTAAAGATTACCATATATTTACAGACAGATAAAAGTAAGAAACGTCATAAGAAATGTGTAAACAACAATGGATGGGGATGAGGTTACTTTTTGAAGGTGAGACTATTTCACTGGCAGGATGCCAAAGGATGAATAGAATTTAGTAATTTGGTCAGTATATTAGTATCATAGGTCTACTGTAACAAATTATACAAATCTGATACTTAAAATAACAGAAATGTATTGTCTTGTGGCTCTGAAAACAACTTCAAAGTTAGGTTGGCTGGGCTGTACTGCCTCTGAAACCACTAAGGGAAATCATTCTTTTTTTTTTTTTTTTTTTTGAGATGGAGTCTTCCTCTGTCACCCAGACTGGAGTGCAGTGGCGCAATCTTGACCCACTGCAAGCTCTGCTTCCTGAGTTCACACCATTCTCCTGCCTTAGCATCCTGAGTAGCTGGGACTACAGGCACCTGCCACCTCGCCTGGCTAATGTTTTTGTATGAGAGAGTCATCCTTTGCCTCTTCTAAATTCTGACGGTTCCCGATGTTTCTTGGCTTGTGCTTCCAAAAATCTAATCTCTGCCTCTATCATCATATGATCTCTTCCTCTATCTGTCTTCTCTTCTGTCCTTTATAAGGACACTTGTTGTTGAATACGGAGTCCACCAAGGATGTTCCAGCCTCAACATTCTCAACTAATTAGATCTGCAAAGTCCCCTTTTTCTAAATACGGTCAAATTCGTAGGCTCAATGAGGTGGAAAGCGAATATATATATTTTTGGTGGCCACCAGTCAACTGACAACAGTCAGAAATTGGTATGTGGGAATAGGAAAAAGAAATAATTCAAGTTGGTTTACAAAAAAAGACAAAGTAACATGCTTTAAGTGCAATAATTGATCAATTTAGAAAAATAATATAATGTATGAATATTTGGAAGGTCAGCTAGAACAAGAATAGAAAAGACTTTGAATGTAAGACAAAAAATTTTGGAAATTCTCTGGTAGGTAATAGGGAAGTATAGAAATTTACATAGCAGAGATATCACATGACTGAATTTTTAAGAAAATTATTAGATGTGAGGAGGAAATATAAATGAGAAGAAAAATAATGGAAGACTAAATATTTTAGCCTGGTATTTTAGACATGTGACTTAATCACAAAAATAAATAATTTAAAAGAATGCACCAGAAAACAATACTATAGGATAAACAGATATAAGGTTAGAACAATATGCAGACAAATATAGAAATATAAGAACATGATACACATGGCTGTGGCTATCAAATTTGATAGTGCATATATTAAATATATCCATTGGCCAGGAGCAGTGGCTCAGCCTGTAATCCCAGCACTTTGGGAGACCAAGGTGGGTTTATAAAAAGGTCAGAAAATCAAGTTAATACTGGCCAACATGGCGAAATCCTGTCTCCACCAAAAAATACAAAAATTAGCAGCCTTGGCAGTGTGCACCTGTAATCCCAGCTACTCGGGAGGCTGAGGCAGGAGAACTGCTTGAATCCGGGAGGCAGAGGCTGTAGAGAGCCCAGATCACACCACTGCACTCCAGCCTGGACGACAGAGCAAGATTCCATCTCAAAAATAAATAAATAAATAAATACAAAAATTAGCTGGGTGTGTTGTGGTGCATACTTGTAATTGTAGCTACTCTGGAGGCTGAGGCAGGAGAATTGCTTGAACCTGGGAGGCAGAGGTCGCAGTGAGCCAAGATCATGCCACTGCACTCTGGCCTGGGTGACAGAGCAAGACTCCAACATATATATGTATACACACACACACACACACAGAGAGAGAGAGAGAGAGAGAGAGACACGCACATGTCCATTACAGAAAGCTTAGTTGAACAACATTGCTCAGTTTGAGGATGTAAGTTAGAAAACCTCATGTTATCATCATCATCACTTTTTCTTGGGACTTATCTGTGTTCTTCTGTAGTGGATCATAATACCTGCTATAACAGGTAAACACAAAACAGAAACAAAAAACAAGTCCTGACTCCATGATGGTTTCCAACTACTTATGCTTTGAAAAGAGTTTAATGCTCTTCCTTTGAAAATAGTTTAATACTTTCCTTCAAGGTTCTTATCAGCATAACCACCAGAACCAACAAAAGCATGTTCTCCATGGGGGAGTTGTCTGTACCTGGAGATGGATTTTGTTTGAAAATGAATGTATGACAAATCCATTCACACAATGCCCAGAACTAGTAGAAATAAGTTGGAATTAAAGGTACATCTTAAAATGTAATTGTTTTTTCAACAAGATTTTCAAGCTCCAATTTGGTAAAACAAAATAGCAGGATTTGTAGAATTATTTGAATGCACAAGATATGTATATGCTTTTATTAACTATGCCCAGTTAAATGCATTTTAGTTGCATATTGTATCTTTTTATAAATATTTGGAGTGAACAAGTATAAAAACATTAAAACGTGGATTCAGTAATGGTACTAGAAGTTTCATTTAGGGTATACTAGAATGAGGTCTCCATGAATGACAACCTCTTCGTAGTCATCCAAGTAATTTGCTTTTCCAAGTCTTTGACTAGTGTAGACAGAGTCCAATATGGAAAACAAAATCCCTATAGTCTTTCAAGATGGCCTTTTAAAATTGATGCTAATTTTACAAAATCTTATAACTAGAGAAGAAATTTTAAAACCATCAGTTAAAAACCATTTTGGTGAGCAGCCATTATATCTACAATGAAACAGATAGTATACACTAAATTTAAGAAGATCTGATATATGTATTATAAAAAGTCTCCTTTCTCCAGATATACTTAATTTTCTGCAGACATTTTAATCTTGTTCCAATAATGAAAATTAGGGTTTGACGTTACTTAACCAACTTACATTTAATTCCTTTCAAATAAAATATTTGGGGGCTAATAATGCAGAAAGTTTGTTCAAAATCCCATGTCCCTTAGCTGTCTGTCCTGGTTTATTTTTAGATGTTCCTAAAAGAATGTGATGTAAGAGGTGAGAAAGACATAAAAAGGAATTGTTCTTCCTCAAATGGGATGTAAGAAATTAATAACAGGTGCTCTGGCACATGAACAAATGGCCCCTGAAGGCCCAGTGTGAAGCAGCCTTTGAACAAAAGGATTCACTTGCCTGTTATTGAATTCCTCCTAGGGAGTTAACAAATTTTCACTCCATATGTTTTCTCTTGTTCATGTTGCTGTTATTTTCTTACGTATTTTTAATTTATTTTCCTATGATAAAATGGAGAGGACTGAGGGTCCCCTTGCTCAGTAGTCGTTCTTGTGTTGAAGAGAAAAGCTTTCTGCAGTTGTAAATATCAAACACTCTCTTGCCATGATGCTGTTTATTAATAAATAAAATTTTGTACATTATCTCTCTAGCACAACATGGAGAGCCACTACTTATCTCATTCAGATTCTATGATCATACAAAGTATCTTTTTTTAAACTAAAACATGGAAGTGTATGTTAACATTCTCAAGGCTTTTTGTAAGCCATCAGCTTCATAACCCTATTTATATCTTGCAAGCATATTTACCAGAAGTTGTTTATAAACTTATCTGTTATTAAACTTTACGAGAAATTATAAAGTAGGAGAAATAACTGTTGAAATACATTATTATCATTCCTGTGAAATGTGTGGGGTACATACATTGAGGTTTTGTCAGTGGAGAAATTAATTATATTTATTTCAATGACTTAACTGCTGCTGCTAGTGATGGTGCCGGCATACTGGAGGAAAATAAACATAACATTTGGAAATTATTATTAAGGTGTTAATATTAGTAAATGTCAAAATGCACTTCATATGCTATTAATTGAAATGCCAATAATTACCATGAGTTCTAGATTTTCTTTACAAATAAACAGGAGCAACACCTGCTACAAAATTTTTTCTGAAAATCCAAGGTCATACCTCAAGCACAATGGCCAAATCCAAATAGATTCAATATCAATATTTCGCCAATATCTTAAGTGTTGACAAACCACATTGATTTCTGTGACTAAGCTAGTCAGTTATTAGCACTTTGATTTTAGGAACTCTGACACATTCAAAAACATAATAATAGAGAAAGAGAGAGTTTGGTTTACTGATTCTGTATCATAGACGGGAATTTTTGTCTTATTTTAACCATTTCAGTGTTTGTTCATCTTATTATGTTTTCTCTATGTAAATAAAATTTATAAAAATAAAAATGACTTTCAGCAATTGAAGATAATTAATTTGAAGAATTGTTTTCACAATATTATTTTGATAAAATATGAACAATTCTTCATTTTAAATTACATGTCCATTTGGCATAGAGACTTCAAGGTGGAAAGTTTTATTCTAATAGGAAATAATAAAGCTGTCAAGACTACTTTCTACAGTGAACTTTACAATTTACCTCTTCATTTGATATTTTTGTGTGTGTGTTTTCTATGTTAGAAAAATATATAAAATAATATGAGTCTTCTTGAATAGTGCTATTCAAACCGGCCCCAAAGCAGATTCGTTCTACACATTTTTTTAAATTTATAACAATATTTGTACAAAACTTAAAATTAAATACTTAGAAATGATCATAGAAATTTGACAGAATAATTATGTCTGCTGAATCTACAAAAATAAACTTGTCTTTTATATGTCTTATTACTTTTTAGCAATTTATTTTGTTGTATTTCACGAAAGTATTAGTCCATGTTGGATTGATGAGTCTTTTATCATAAATATTTTAAGAAACAGTTTTCTGGGATATCCTCGACATTTGAGCCAATATAGATAAGATAAATCTCCATTTATTTCCCTCTGCTTGCTCTTTTATAAGGAAATACTTTAATATACAAGTTCTTAGAAAGGTAACATGAGGCACGTGTTCTTTACCTTCACGCAGGTTATAATCAAAGCAAGATCAAGAAGCCCAGGTCCAAATGACCATGAGCAGCTTCCAGATTCTGTGGTTCTCTCAGGCAACAACACAGACTGAATTTCCTTATTGCTGATAGCTGTCTGTAGAGGGGTGGTCAAAGAGACTCTGCCTGGAAAACTCTTACAGAAAAACATAATTGAATACCCTCTTAGTTTCAGAGTTTCCAGTCTCATTTCTCCTTAAATCCATTCACCAAAACACCACCAGTTTCCCCTACCACAAACACACACATAAGTACACACCCACCTATTCTCACCTTCTCTCCCACTTCCACCTTTGTGTTGAACCTGATTAAACTCTGATACTTTCAACTCCAAAATATGCTATACCCTTATTAACAACTGGATCTTTGTAGTTTGCAAACGTTTATTTCTCATTCATACACAGTTCATTGTGAGTAGATGGATGTTCTGCTCCATACCAACTAGAGTCCAAGATCTAGACTTGACAAACAACTTTTCTCTAGAACATTGTGTGTTCCATACAAGACAGGAAAAATGAAATTACACAGTGGCTTATATAATTTTTGCTTATCACTTTCATCCACATTTCATTGCAAAAGCAAGTCACATAGCCAAGGTTATTGGCTTTAGGAGGGATCTCTGAAAATGGCCAGTAGGGGAGACAAGGGATATTTGTGAACAATACTGCAATCTATCATATATATCATTCTTCAAGGTTTAATACAATAACACTGCCTGCTTGGCTCTATCATATCCTATGACTCTGTAATGGAAACATCTGTGTCTGTTTTTTTTCCTACTAGTCAAACGGTGATTATAAATTAGTAGTGTCTATTCCAATAACTGGCATATATTTAGCATTCAAAATATTTGTGCATAGAAAAAGAGAGGAAGGAAGGAAGGAGGGAGGGAGGGAGGGAAAGGAAAGGAGGCAAAAAGGAAAGAAGGGAGGGAGGGAACAGGAAGAGATGTAATGTACTTTTAATGTAGCATTGAATCCACTTAAGGAAAAAGTCAACCTTGTGCAGTCAATAGTTTACTTACCATTATTCAAGGGTAAGACATATAATTATCTGAAAATATGTATTTTGCTTAAACAGAAGAGAATTGTGTTTTATTATGTAGTTTACAAGAGCCTCTATTCTCTTTAAGGACTAATAGAGTCTTTTTTTTTTCTTTCTCTTCCCCTCCTCCCCTTTTTTTGATGCATGGTATGACATACTATTTAAAAGTATTGACTTTGGAATCAAATGCCTCCGATTTTACAACAAATTATGTCTGTGAATGCCTTCATCAATTCTTTGAATCTTTCCAACTCCCCCAGATTATCAGCATTCTTCTGCCATATTGACCTCTCCATATAACTTGGACCTGGCTGGTATCAGTTTTATAATTAATTGATCCTTTATCACATTATCAAAAACAGCCTTTCCAGTATTTCTCCACTATATGTAGCCCTCTATCTCTCTTTAACATTAATATAGTTGGCAGATAATTCTGCATCCTAAGTACTGTAGTGATTCCATTGGCTTTCCTCAGTTTTATTTTTTTTTAAATCTTCTCTACACTGGAAACTGCCTATTGTGCCAAAGACACATTCTTTTGCTTTGAAAAGATAACTCCTTCGCTTGATCAATAGAATCAACAATTTTTTCTCTCAGCTTCCCAGTTCAACTAAGTATTCTATTTCCTACCTTTCATTTTCTAGTGTCTGTTCTCTGATCTACAGACAGACAGACAGACAGACATACACATACACACACGCACACACACATTTCTCCACTTAAATAACAAGCAAACCATACATTCTCAAACTTTGCATCTTTTACCACTAAACCTCTCTCTTACCTTCTATATTGTGAAAGCAAACTATGTGCACTTTCTCCATTTCTGAAATACCCACTTATGTACTCAGTTCTCTCACCAACTAGGTAAGTTTTTTTTCTAGTTGTCAAAGATAGTAAACAAATAATGAAATTTAATAATAATTAAATCACTTTATGGCAATCTCTGACCTTTTTCAACTCTAGAGTAGGACATTAATTTTCTTATCTTCCGTATGTAAAGTTTCATACACCGTAAATAATTTAAAAATTATCTTTTAAAACCTTGGATAATCTTTAAAAAATTGTTAGTGTCTCATTTATGTTTCAGTAGAGCCTCTACATTAACAGCTTTTCTTGTCCAACAAGAATATATAATAGTAATACTATAACCTCAATACATGCCTATAGAGCAATTTATAATTTAAACATTTTTCATCATTTGATATTCTATAGTAATTTATTAAACATGAGTTTTTCCTATCTTTACTTTTCATGTATCAATAATGAGAAATATAAGCAAAAATGTCAATAAACAAATGAATAAAATGTTGGTATATTTAAGTATTTCCCATCTCAGATTTTATTATTTTATTAGAATTGGGTGATAACATAGTAATAACATAGAATTTGGTAATAACATAGTCCTTAATAGGTAGAATAATTTTAAGTCATTTGCTTTGCTTGTGATCTTCCAAATTTCTTGTTTTCTATCTTTACACTACTTACATAGAAAGCATGCTGCATGTGTACAAAGACAAAGGGAGAGACAGATTGACAGAGATTATGGATAGACGGAAAAATTGAATTTATGAATTAATGAATAAAAGGATATATATGTGTGTGTGTGTGCGTGTGTGTGTGTGTTTGTGTGTGTGTGTGTGTATACACACACTTGTTGATGCATATCCATATCCCAAAACATTGTGTTTACAACAGTACCTTGATTTTACTTTGGAGAAGCAAGCCACACACTGTCTCTTTCAGACAGCTATTTGGATTTTGACCCTCTCAAGCACCAAAGGAAGGCCCGATTGTGTTAAGCTAATCATTGTAATTCTGTTATTGCTGTTGCTCTTGGTGTTTGTCAAGGTGATTGTTCCAAAGTAGGCAATGATCTAAAAGTAAGCTAGATTAACAGATGATATTCTCCTATTCCCCAGTGATAGGTTCTGGGAAGCCATGGAAATCCAGTTTGAGAGACTCTCAACATTTCTCTTAGATAATTTCAGGCTTAATGCAATGCTCTTCTCTTAGAAGTTAAAAAAAAAATGTAGACCAAGAAACTGCAGACAACCATTTAGCCACCAAGAGAACTGACAGGCTAAGGCAGAAACAACACAACAAGGAAGATACTGTTTAAGAATCAGAAACAAATGCATATGTGCCTTGAGGGCATTGTGAATCTCTGGATCAAGCAAAATACCCACTAGCTGTAGAATTGTCAGCTTGTGAGCCAATAAAGTCCTTTTATTATTCAATTGATTTTAATTTTAATCTTACATTACTTTTCTCTGAAGAAAGTCAAATTCTAAGTGATATAGATGAATGCATAGGTAGGTAGGTAGATAGATGATTTGTAGATACATAGAAAGGGAGATACACAGATTCATAGAAATAAGAATATAGCACAAACATGACACCAATAAAGAAAGAAGATGATTCATTTGTACTTATCATAAAAATCGGTAGCTTACTGAAATTAATATTTATCTGTGTGATATATAAAAATTGTATTCATTTTACTAGTTGCTAGAACACTTTAGTTTTCTAAATGATGGAAACAACCAAGCTTTAATATATGATCATCTTCATCATCAAATCAGTTTATGTGGATGACCATTGATGATCAATCTTCCAATGTAATATCCAAAGAAATACAATGACCATATGTTAGTTAATCTAATAATAACTAGATCACACAAATATGCATTCAAGTATCATACAAATGATTACATTTACCAGAAATTTTAATATATATAAGGTAAAATGATTTTTAATAAACTTTATAACCTCTAAAAAACAGCAAAAAGAATCTTCAGTTCTTAGAGTATGAGCTAAAAGAAGTCTCTTAGTTTAGTCTGAAGCTAGCAAACTTTCATTTGATTTCTTATAATCCCCAGCAGCCCATGGCTAAGTGAAGGTAAGGACCATAATGACTTATTCACACTGCATTATCATCACCTCGAGTAATTTGCCTAGAACATCCACCAGAGATTCGACACTTGGTGAAACGATGAAACTTTATGATTTTAATAAATTTAGTTATCTAAACTTTCCTGGAGAAAATGTTGTCTGTTAGCCAAATAATATCAAACAATTTTCTCTTCACATTGGTTGAATTAAGGCACACACTCAATGAATTCCTTATAGCACAGAAGAAATACTGTGACTGAGTCTTACCAAGGCCAACCCCTGGATATGACCTGGCTTCTAACACCTATTTGTTTGGTTTCCAAAACAAAGTTGTGTCTTACAGCAAACCTTAAGGGGAGGAAAGAACTGAGTTGGGCCTGATTCCTGAACTCCAAATCACAGCAAAGCAGAAATTTTGTTTGAGGGGCACAAGTGAAAGAAATCTTTCCTGACAATTGCTCTGAGCTTGTAGTTCTGAACCATGGTGCTATTTTATTTAAGACTTCTCACTAGGCAGTCTGTTTTGTTATGAAATGTGAGAGAAAAATAGAAGCTCAGAACCCCAGATTCACTATGCCAGAGGGAATTTAAGCCGGGGAGCTGAGTCACACAAAAAATGGCCTTCCTTTTGTTCCCAAACAGATAGCCATAACTTCACATGCCTACTTTATGTTACATAAAACGCAGAGTTACAGAATATGAAACAAATGCATAATTGACCTTTTCCTCTATACCCCTCTTTTCACATGTAAAATGTAGAGCCTCATAAGAGTGTAACCATTTGCCTCATTGCCTACCCACCCTCCTATTGTTTTTTCTTCCCCTCCTGCTTATATTTTTCCCTTTAAATATTGAAGTTCCCAAAACCATCTTTGGAAAAAGCACAGATCACAGATCCTACTGTGACCTGTGTTTATTTTTCCTGGGCCTGTCATAAACCTTGGTAAAATAGACCTCTGATTCAGGGGTGTCCAATCTGTTGGCTTCCCAGGGCCACACTGGAAGAAAAAGAATTGTCTTGAGCCACACATAAGATACACTACCACTAACACCAGCTGATGAGAAGAAAAAATCACAAAAAAACTCATAATATTTTAAGAAAGATTACGAATTTGTGTTGGGCTGCATTCATAGCCATCCTGGGACACATGCGACCCCTGGGCCGTGGGTTGGGCAAGCTCTAATCAATTGAGACCTGCTTCAGTCACTTTTCGGTTTACAAAAAATATGTTACAAAAAGTCATTAAAACTTTATTGTTGTTTATTATAACTTTGTTAAAGTAAAATATTAATTCAAATTAAAAATACTTCAGATTGATATATAATTTTTAGAATATTTATTTGGAATATATCCAAGATCTGAGAAAGTTAATAGGGACATTTTATTAAAATGGTTACCAATTGTGACTATGTAAAGAAAAGTATTGACAATTCCATTCCAGTAGATTTTTTTAAGAATTCAAAAATGTATAAATAAATAAAAGCTCTATACCAGTTTGTATAGCATTGCTCTGGAGCAGAGAATGATCTTGTATTAGGTAGGAGGACATTATTATTACCAGGACTGAAATGTTTGTTGGAGTTTAAGGAGATCAATTAAACATCGCTGATTTTCTTCACCAAAGTTTGGAACAACTTAAGATACACAAGCTAATAGTGAAGCATTTAATTCACATCTGCTGCTGATAGGCAGTGCTGTCCAATGGCAGAAGATTCCTTTTTTCATACGTGAATGGCTCCTTTAAAGCTCGTACAGTTGAAGAAAAAAGTACACCTCCTTTACTGAACAGGAGTGATGTGAACACATGGAGAGGCACCACACTTTAGTTGAGTTGAGATTTCTCCACATGGAATAAAACATTGAGAAAAGGAGAAGAAGGAGGAAAAAAAAACCCTCCCCATATGCAAAGAACATAAAATATTTTGGGAAGAAAAATTAAACTACTTAAAAATGGAAAACTAATTTAAATGTGTGGAGAGTTTTTTTCCAGTTGCTATAAATTTGTTTTAGAATTGTTTTTTATTTAATGAAAAATTTGCTCATTGAAGTGTGTTGAACGAGACTCCGTCTCAACAACAACAAAAAGGTGGATACATGTCAAAAGGGCACAGGAGCCACTTGAAGGATTTATACTTGCTAAATCTGTGTCAGTTATCAAAATAAACTGGTAGCAACATTAAAAAAAAAAAAGAAAAGAAAAAAGAAAAACTTAAGCCAAATTAAATTTCAAAGAGTTTAACTGAGCAAAGAACTATTGCAAATTGGGCGAACTCCTGAGCTAGAGGCTCAGAGACTCCAGTGCAATGGCATTGTGGAAGATCATTTATGGACAGAAAAAGGAAAGTGATGTATAAAAAAATGAAAGTCAGGTACAGAAAGAGCTCAATTGCTTATAGCTTGGCATTTGTCTTATTTGAACACAGCTTCAACAATTGGCCACATTTGATTGGCCAAAACCCAGTGATTGGCACAAGAGTAGACTGCCGTCTGTTTACAATTCGATTTAGGGTATAGTTCAAGATGTATAGAGAAACACTTAGGCTGAACTAGGGGGAGTGTATTTAGTTCAACCATTGTGGGGGACAGTGTGGAGATTCCTCAAGGATCTAGAACCAGAAATACCATTTGACCCAGCGATCACATTTCTAGATATATACCCAAAAGGTTATAAATCATTATGCTATAAAGACACATGCACATGTATGTTTATTGCAGCACTATTTACAATAGCAAAGACTTGGAACCAGCCCAAATGCCCACCAATGATAAACTGTATAAAGAAAATGTGGCACATATACACCATAGAATACTAGGAAGACACAAAAAAGAATGAGTTCATGTACTTTGGACATGGATGAAGCTGGAAGCCATCATTCTCAGCAAATTAACACAGGAACAGAAAACCAAACACTGAATGTTCTTACTCATAAGTGAGAGTTAAACAATGAGAACACTTGGACACGGGGAGGGGAACATCACACTCCGGGGCCTGTTAGCGGGTGGGGGGCAAGGAGAAGGAGACCATTAGGACAAATACCTAACGCGTGCAGAGCTTAAAACCTAGATGATGGGTTGATAGGTGCAGCAAACTACCATGGCACATGAATACCTATGTAGCAACCTTGCATATGCACATGTATTCCAGAACTTAAAGCCGCATACAAAAAAATATATATATGGAAGGAGGTAGCTTTAGGCTAAGCTTGATTTAACAAGTATAACTACTTTGACTTTAAAAAACAAGTGTTTACTCCTTGTCTATATAAAATTGCGTCACTTCTATAAGCGATGCTTCAGGAGACTGATTCATTTTTAACACAGAAATGAGAAAACCTGAATGGCATAACAGTGGAATATACCATCAAATAGTTAAAATTTTTCCTTTTTATCAAGAGACCAGGACGAGGATCAATGTACCAAGATAATATGAATGCAGATTCCAGGTACAGATAAATATAAATATACCATACTGTGGTCTCTGGGAGTCTGTGACACTAAATTCAATGTTCTAGAGTCAAAGCCATCCCATATGAGGGCCGTGGAAGCCCAAATATTAATACACCAACATGTGTCTGTCATTGGTTGAGTGCTCTCGGGGTAATAAATTCTCTGGCTCTAGTGCCCTGCCTTGAGCAAAATCATAGCTCTTTCCTCCAGAGAAATCCCTCAGACAGTTTGAAGTCAGGCACATGTGTGAACAGTGACAAAAGGGAAGGGAAATGTGTAGGGCACTGTGAGGTTACCTGTAAACATAAGAATGGGACCCCAAGCCAGGCGTGGTGATGCACATCTGTAGTTCCAGCTACTCAGTGGGTTGAGGCAGGAGGGTCACTTGAGCCCAAGAGTTTGAGGCTATAGTGAGCTATGATTGCACCACTGCATTCTAGCCTGGATGATCAAGTGAGACCCTGGCTCTAAGAAAAATAAAAGTGAAAGAATGAGACCCCAAGAAGTGCAAGAAAATAAATAAACATTTTACAGCAGAGATTGTGAAGTCTGACGAATATAAAAATTAGAAATATTTTATCCAAGGTTACATAAAATTTAGTCGGCTTGAATAAGTGAGAAAAAAATTATGCCCAAAATTGATTTTTGTTTTAGTCGTACTCCAAACCTTGCGAATCAGTTCTGAATGATGGCACACCAATTGTTTTGCATACCAGGATATTGAAGAAGTATCTTCTTTTCCCATTTGCCTTCATAAAGTAGATGCCATAGATAGATAGAAGACAGACAGACAGACAGATAGATGATCGATAGATAGATAGATAGATAGATAGATAGATAGATAGATATAGTAAACAGATGATATATATATATATATAAAATACACATCTTTTATAACTGAAACACATCTTTGAAGACTTAAAAAGGAATAAATGAAAAGATTTCATTTTTAAATATATTGATTAGGTATTGAAATGATATATCTATACATATATATGTATAGATATATATCTATATATCATCTGTTTACAATTCCATTTAGGCTATAATTCACAATGTGTATGTATATATATATAGAGAGAGTATACAACACACACAAATTCAATGCTCCTCCCACCCTATTATTTCTCCTTCTCTTCTCCAGATGGTGGAGCCTATACAGTGTAGTGTCTTATAGTAACATATCTCATGAAAAGGAAGGCGAGGGTTTTTAGTTTCTCTTTTTTTTTAATCTGCATTGCTACAGGCTATGGAAGACTAACTCTGCTCAATATAACACTTAGCTCAGTGAAATTATCATTACACTCTGACAACAGAAGGTAACTCTGTGGCTAGCCTTGCTAAAAGAGTCTTAAAACACGTATATCCTTCAAATGGTATGCATTTAGAGTAACTGCAATGGCATTGCTTCAGGCAAGTTACTTACAGACTTAAGACCAGACTAATTGGTCTTAGAATGGGCTGAACAAATTAACTTTTGTTTTAAATTAAAACAACTTTACTTTAATTTCAATTGATCATAAGGCATGAAACATGAAGTTAAAAAAAGCTGAAGGGTATATGGCAGAAAAAATTTTTTACTGTTTCAGATTTGCTAGTAATTAAGACAGCTGTGTGGATAATGAAACATGCAGAATTCAATTTTGCCTGCCACTAGATATATTTAGGAGATTTTGGCCTGAATTTATAAAAAGTCATAATTTCACAAAATGAAATTTGAATGCTTTTTTTTAATTTAAAGAAAGTATCAAAATTTCCTGATTATACAATATTTTTTCATTGCCCAGAAGTTGAATGATATAGTAAGTTTTAAGAAAATAAAGTTGCGTAATATCTACCAAACCCAACAATTCCTATCTTGAATTTGGGATTTTATTCTGTACAAATATATTCAAAATTATATCTTTATTTTATACAAAAGCATTCAAATCAAAAGGGAATCAATGATATATGTACTATTTTATAACTCTTTAAACTGCAAACATAGCCTGAGTATTTCTATATTTTAAAGAAGTCTCAAAGCATGAATTTAAAGTTTGCATCATATTCCATATTATAGTCCAATTTAAATTGTTATTAATGTTTTATTACTTAAACCAATGTTCTATGTTTAGAACATCTTTATTCATAAATATATGATTATTATTTTTAATGCATTCTTATACATATATACACACCTAAAGTCATATATATAATGTGTATCCTTCTATGTGTACATAATATATACAGTGAGTATTCACTTAACATTGTCTACAGGTTCTTGGAAATTGTGATTTTAAGTGAATGACATAATAAAAACCGATTTTCTCTTTCTCATCAACATTATAACAAAAAGACTTTGAAGGAAACAACACTATTTGAGAACCTGCTATTTGGCATTTTGCTTAAAGTTACAATTTCCAAGAACCTATTGATGACAGTATGGGCTTACTGTATATAGTTATATATATATGTGTGTGTGTATATATGTACATATGTATATACGTATATATACACATATATATTCAAAAAATATATATATAAATTTCAAAGAATATATATATGTATATATAAAGTTTATATGTATGTGTATATATATTCAAAGAAAAATGACAGTCAACACAGTTAAACAGACAGGAATGACATTATTCAAGACTATTGTAATAGGGTTCAAGACTGTTGCAATAGGAGAAAGAAGCTGAATTCAACTCTGCTTATGCAAATGGTGGAAGGATTTTTAAGGGCTATGGTGAGCTTACAGAAAAGTACTGGAGTACATTATGGAGAAAACTGGTCAATGTGATTTGACCATCTGCTTGTTAATTAGCACTTATCTAAGTTAGATTATTTCCCCTCCTCAAAGGCTTGAATATGGGGTCGCTATCTCCTTTCATGATTACACTTCTCAGACATGGCTTTCAAATCCTTAAGAAAGACATTCCTCCTTGTAAAACTGGCAAGAGTCTGGGAAAAGATTTACGTCTCAAAAAAACAAAGGTTTAAGGTACAATGGCAAGTTTTCTCAAGTAAATCCTGCAAGAAAAGAGAGGTCAGGGTGTTATAATCTGGAAGAAACAAGTTTAATTGAGCCAAGGATAATATTAAGGCCATCTTAATTATGTACACACATAGCTATTGACAGCTATGTCTGTATTTTATGTATATATCCTAATTGTCCTTGTATATTTATATATGTGCAGGTATATACATATATATTTTTGCTTTGCTTTGTTTCTTTTGTTTAGTTTTGTTTTGAGACAGGGTCTTGTTCTGTCAACCAGGCTGCAATGCAGTGATGTGGTCATAGCTGACTATACCCTCAACCTCCTTGGCTCAAGTGATCCTCCCACCTCAGTCTCCTTAGTACCTAGAAACACAGGTGCATGCCACCATGTCTGTCTAATTTTTTATTATTGTAGAGGTAGGGTATTGCTATTTTGCCAGACTGGTCTTGAATTTATGGCCTTAATTGATCCACCCATATTTTCCTCCCAAACTGCTGAGATTACATGCATAAGCCACCTTGCCTAGCTCTTATATATTTAATATTAAATATTTTCATGTATAGTGCCACCATCATCACTAGCCTACATTATTTTCTTCTATCCCCAACCCTAACTTTGAGAATTGCAGTATTATAATTTGGAATTTAATGTTAATATTATACATTTATTCTCGTATGCAAGAATTATTTATAAGATACATAATCTGCACTAATGTCACATTTACAATATATAACTACAGTATTTTGTATTGAAATACACAATTTAAATATTAAAAAATCTGTATCTAATGAGTAACTAATGGGTAGATTTTATGAACTCTTCTATTTCATTTTTTGTAAGATATCAAAGTCAACTATTTTCATGTAAATAAAATGCAAGTCTCATATGGGGAGCTAAACAAAGACATGTTTTCATTAGATTACATAACAAATAACAGTCCTTAGTTTTTACAGCTCTACTATAATACAAAGATACAGATCAATTTTCATGGGAGAAATACTGACAATGAATACAAATTAATAGAAAAGCATTACATGACACTTATATAACTGAGTTGTTTAAATGAATTTACAGGGTTGGCATCCAGGAATTGCTGTTCTTTATACTATAATTACATTTCTCATCAAAGAAAATGAAATTCCCAGGTACTTTGTATGAATTATTATAAATTCATGCTTCTGGGTTTATATCTCTGCCAGTGTTTTTGCCACTGTCCTGTCATGTGACCTCAGACAAGCTAATTAATCTTTCCTGTTTGTCTTAGCCCTTTCATCCATTAAATGTGCCCACAGGGTGAATTGTCAGGCGAGCACATACCGTAGTTCCAAAAAAAGATCCAATTTCAAGCCAGAAGAAGAATATGAGACAATAGTGCCCAATAATTTTGCTTTCAGGAGCACCTTTGTTCCTAACTTCTGTACTTCACATCAAACTGCAATGTGCAGTTGCCTCTGAGAATGTCTGGGGAATGTAAATGTTAATTCCAATTCTTCAACATTTGGGGAACACAATGTGAATAAAATAAAATTGAACTATAGTTGTGATGTGACTATAGTCATGGTGAAACAGGTTGTCATTAATGGGGAACATGGAGTAATAGAAGAAATATCACAGAAAGGAATTCACGAACAAATTTAGGATGCAATTCCCATGATAAATGGTTATTATTTTCTACTCTAAAATGGAAGGAAAGGGAGCAAAACATGGTGTGTATAGAGAAATGAAACAGTGGCATGCATAGACTTACACTGTTATTTTTCTCTATATCCTTATTTAAGTCTACGAGGTGTGGCCACCAGATTTCAAATCATCTTACTGAGACAACTACATAGACAAATACATGTTGCAGATTTGTGATGATGGATACATAGCCACTAGCCCTCTATGTCTATGAAGCACTTGAAATGTGGTTAATCTGAATTGGGATGTGGTGCAATACGAACACATCTTTGAAGACTTAAAAAGGAATCGATATGAAAGATTTCATTTTTAAAATATATTGATTAGGTATCGAAATGACGTTTAGGATATATTGAATTAAAATGTGTTATTAAACTTAAATGTACCTGCTTCTCTTGCTTTTGAATATGGCTATTTGAAAATTTAAGGTGGTATATGTAGCTTTCCTTTGGGTTCAGGGAGGGCATAGGAAGTTGCTGAAAATAAGAACATGATAAAGTGGAAATGTTGAGAGCCCCTTAGCACATCAATATGCATGCAATAGAACCAGCAATGTGTAGATGAGGCTGTCCATTTTTCCCTTCAACTGTCATTGGTGAAGGTCATCCATAGACTGAAACATGGTGGCCAAGAAAAGGTTAGCTGTGATTTTCCTCCTCCTAGTTTAAGTTTCTGGTAATTAAGTTTCTGTTACAATGATTTCAAGGGAAACATGTTAGAGAGATCATTAAGAGGTATGTCTGTCCAATATTTCACCTCTAGGCAGAATGCTGAAATCATTCAGGGCCTGGCACAGTGGCTCATGCCCGTAATCCCAACACTTTGGGAGGCCAGGATGGGTGGATCATTTGACGTCAGAAATTAGAGACCAGCCTAGCAGACATGATGAAACCCTGCCTCTACTAAAAATACAAAAATTAGCCAGGCATGGTGGCATGCGCCTGCAGTCCCAGCTCCTCAGGAGGCTGAGGTGGGAGAATTGCTCGAACCCAGGAGGTGGAGGTTGCAGTGAGCCGAGATCATGCCACTGCACTCCACCCTGGGTGACAGAGTGGGACTCTGTCTCAAAAAGAAAAAAAATATGTATGTTGCGCTTAACAGGAGAAGTGAAGCCATGTAACATTTGACTTTGTAACAATAAGATTCTATCACTATCCCTAGGACATAATAGCCTCTGCATAAATGTATTTCAAATCGAAGAGTAGATCCAGTTCAATAAAAACACCTATATCCAATGAAATATACTCGCTGAACTCATGAAGGAGTCACTGACTGATTTATTAGGCATAGTCTATCTTTTCTTGCATTGTGATTGCAAAGTGAAAAACATTAGTGTCAAATTAGCCTAAACAAAATTGTAAAATCAAATGATACAATACTAAAACTACTAATAATGGCCAAACTTATTGAAAATTGATCAAATGTGAAGGTCTCTCTCTCTCTCTGTCTTAATATTATTTCAGTCTTTACAACTTCTGAATCAAGTAGTTACTATTAAGATTCCCATTTCACACCTAAAGAAACTAACAGAGGTTATACAATGTGCCCAAGGTCATATAAGTGGAGAGTGGCAGAGCTGGGATTTAAATTCAATCAATATGGCTTCAGGAATAATGCAAGGATGAAATCCACACAGCACTTAATACATATAATCCTTCAATAAATATTATCTATTGCTACCCTTAATATAAATTAGACTGCAGTAAAAGGGATTAGCTACAGGTTTGTTAGGTTTTCATGTAATAAAATCAACCTGAAGTTAACCACTTTAGTTTTCCTGGAAATAAAATAAAAATTATTTGTGTTTTGCAAAAACGTCTGTGTCAATGCTGTGTGATTTTTTTCACCTTCTTCTTAATCTATCTCCTTCTAGCTTTTATTTGAAAGACAATGAAACCGAAGACCAGAAGGGTTATTAATTTGGTTAAGCCATAAAGCTTGTAGGTAGTTGGGCCACAATATAAATTTCAATCTGATTTCAAAATTCATTCACATAACCAACATTCTAGAGTCATATAAAAAATCTGCTTTAAAAGCTTTTTTTTTTTTTTTTTGACATAGTCTCAATATAAGTGGAAAGTGTCAGAGCTGGGATTTAAATTTGTCACCCAGGCTAGAATGCAGTGGTGCGATCTGGACTCACTGCAGCCTCCACTTCTGGGGCTCAAGTGATCCTCCCACTTGGGCCTCCTGAGTAGCTGGGACCACAGGTGCTTACCACCACGCCCAACTAATTTTTGTATTTTTTGTAGAGACATAGTTTTGCTATGTAGCCCAGGCTGGTCTCAAGCTATCCTCCTGCCTCAGCCTCCCAAAGTGCTGGGATTACAGGCATGAAACACCACACCCATCTTAAAAAAGGATATTTTAAAAAAATGTAAATAAAATAATTTGAAAACTTAATGTACAATCAAGGTGAAGAGATAGTAGGCATTATACAGAATTGAAAAAAATTATAATCACCATTAATTAATTAAAACACTAATAACTATTGGAAGGTTAGTAGTATCCATAGCATTACAAGTGTGGATCATCCCAAGTGCCTAAATTGTGTTGTCATTAAATGTCAGAATTTCACGTAGTGTAATAAAGTCAAAAAATAAAAATAAGACATACTTACAAGCTTCAAACTTAAATTTCCAAAATTAACTAATATTCTTTAGTCTTTTTCTCTTTTACAATCTTTGTGTTGTAAATTATGCAGCATGTCTTAGAAAAAATACATCTAGAACAAATCAGTTTTTAAAAGTATCTTCATGTATTTCTTTAAACTGCTCACTTAAAGTTAGTTAAAATCCTACTTTCTTCAGCATCCTATACATTTCTCTATGTATTCATATATATTTCAAGGAATTAGGTGATTCTGGGTTTTATTAGCTTAAAGAGAATAAACAGCTTCTTATAACCACATAAATTAATCATGTCTACTACCTCTGGTCATAATTAGAAGTCCATTACTTTTTTATAAAATGGAGAAAGAAAACAAATAAAATATTAATTAAATGTGTCACTCATGCCCGTGACAATCAAAAACAGTTTTTTACATCTTTCTGTGAAAGTTGCCAATGAATGATATGTAAATGCTTCATAAAACATAGACAACCTAGGAATAACCATGCTTGCATCTGATTTAGATGAATGACAAGTTTCCATATCAAAAAGAAGTAGAGATCTGTTTTATGCCTTTAAAATGGATATTATTTCAAGTCAAATTTTCCTTTTAAATTGTATGTACAATTTTCTTGTTATGCAATGAACAACTGTATATGTTATGCTAGACCATTATAGAATAAAAACAATTGCAAACTTGTGTACTCAGACTTGTACTTGGGCAAAAACAATCATTTCGGAGACATACTCTCCACTGTGGTAAAATGATTATCAGGAAAGCATACCAAATCCCTCCCACTCCCCTTTGACTCTCTCTTCCTCAGACACATGCAGGGTTATCCCCGCAGTGATGTTTTAATTCGATGAGGAAAGATCCACTAGAGACACTGGTAGATAATATTTCCATCCAGGCCTCTATCCTGCTCCCTTGCAAATAGGGAGTACCTGCTCCATGTTTATTAGAAATATCCACTGGGTCTGAAGCAGCCCTGTAGTTAGGAGTCTTAAACAACTCAGTATTTTGAGAACACCAGTATGCATGGCCTCTTACATATGACTATATACCTTCAAAAGATGATTTTACCTGCTTTCTACCATCCACATATGCAGGAGTCCTTATCCCCTATTACTTTAGAGAGTTAATGCCTTCTTTGCATGTATTTACCTACAATTTGTCTCTCTAGAATAAGTGTATGTTTAACAAGACTTCTAGTTCTCCTGCTTCCCTATACATTCTAGCGACAGAATATTTAAGGGTCAAATCTGTGACTTAAAGCCATTGTTTTTGTTATTTGAACAATAATAGTAATGCATGCAGTTGATTTAAACTCTGATCTCAATTTCAAATGCATATTCATCTTCTAAAAAGCAGGTGCAATTTTCCTTGAAACCTCTTGCTTGAAAGAGATTCTTTCCATCACATTCAAAGTAAACAATGTCTTGGGTTAAATCTCGATATTATACTTCATTCTTCAAGTCCTGACTCAGCCTTGGTATAATTCTGAGTGAATAAGAAGTCAGGGGAGCACAGAGAGATTGTTAAGAATGAGACAAATAAATCATTGTCAGCATTTTTTTAAAAATATAAACTTATATACCAGCATTTTCAAAGGCACCTTGCCAATTTACTGGTAAATTCACATGACGAAACTAGGCTCCAGTTTTTTAGTTCTCAAAATTAACAAAAGACTTCTATTTTAATCTCAGTTTTGATGCCAACACATTATATGACCTTAGGTGAGTTGCTCAATATTCCTGAGAATCAATTCTTTGTCTATAAAATGAGGGTTTTATTTTTCAGATTCTTCTGAGTTTTAAGTTTCCATGATGCTGTAGTCTCTGGAATATGCAAAAAATAAAGTCTTATGAACAAACAAGGAGAAACTTCTTGCCAATAATTTCAACTGTGTAGTCAAAAGAAGAAATTATCTTACCCTGCTTTAATATACACATGAGGTTGTAGGGTTTGCTGTAATATATATTTTAATGTGATGTTTCTGGTAGTCTAAATATTATTTAAAATAAAGTTCATGCCATAATGTTGTGTAAGGATGTTGTTACCATGGGGCTTTTATCAAACATCTTGTGTAACACTTAATGTAGGAAGAAATTTTAAATGACTTTTCATAGTGTTCAGTACAATCTAAAAATATGTATATGCAATGGCAAATCCTAGCACTCAGTAAGATGATTTATATTACACAGTTCTAACAGTCCTTACGAACTGGCATATATTTGTTGTTTCAATAAAATTTTGTTTACTGCTTTAGGGAGTCATTTCTGGTCCCTAGATTTCCAGCAGAGTTTTGGTTTCCTCTCATTGACACTTGGTATATTTCTAATCTGTATAGCATATATATACCTATACAATTATGAAATAGTATCTGCTGTAGTATCACAGCCAGTGCTACATACATGAATTTATGATTATTTAGTATACATTTAACACTGGTATAAAATATCCTGTAAATCTGTTATCCTTTCTAGAAAACCACATTTTAAATTTTGCACATTTTTTAGACACTACAGTACCTAAAGTAAGCAATTCTATTAATATAAGCATTGTTTAAACAAGCTATATTTTGGAATTTGAGTTTGGTGGTTTGGCTTTTTTGTTGTTGCTCCATTTATTTGCTACTGTGTTTATTTTTAACAGGAAAGTAACATACACAGTTTTAACAAGGGGCTTCTCCCCATGCAGCCCTGTACTCTGCTGTGTTGGTTGTGGATGGTCAGCTGCAGCAATCCTAGACCACAGTCCTTACTTGCTGCATATTTTTGCACCTTGCTCATGATAGTCCCCTCTATCTTAAATGCCTTCTACTATCAAGCCTAAATGGAAAACTATTACTCAGCCTTGAAAACTCATCTCTTTTTGGTTTGTTTTTGCAGAGACAGTGTCTTGCTCTGTTGCCCAGGCTGAAGTCCATTGATAGCTCACTGCAGCCTCGAATACCTGGGATTAAACTATCCTCTTGCTTCAGCCTTCCAAGTAGCTGGAACTATAGGAGCACACACCGCTATGCCCAGCTAATTTTCTTATTTTTTGTAAAGACAGGGTTTCACTTTGTTGCCCAGGCTGGTCTCAAGCTCCTCCAGCCTTGACCTCTCAAGGCACTGAGATTGCAGGTGTGAGCCACCATACGCAGCTTAAAACTAATCTTAAATCTAGCTTTCTTAGTCAAATACTGAAAACAATCTAGTTTCTGAATATTACAATAATGTATTATGTGGTTGTAGAGAATTAAAAGCAGCTACTTCTGTACATAATCATACAGGAAGATCTGCAGATTATTCTGTAAAGAGCATATTATGATAAACTTTTTGTAAAAAATGTACATATCAACATTTTTGCACATAGAATATTGAAGAAAGTACTATTAATACTTGGATTTGGGGTAGGATGAAGACATTTATTTTCATATATATTTTCATATATTTTAATATTTTACTCTATTAATATATCATTTTCAATTAATAATGGTTTATTAAAAAATCCTTCAGAGAGTCATTTTTTTGCCCACTCAAGTAAAACCAATTATTACTTTCTTGTGTTCTAAGATGTTAATATTCAGGTACTTTATGCCCGGTTCTCCAATAAGAATTTCAAAAATCATTATACCACCTGACATATTTTTAGGGGAACATCTAAATTTTCTCATTGGAAATTCAAAAGCATATAAAGAGTGTAATTTTTAGCATATGTAAAATATTTCAAAAACTCTTTTAAATATGTTCAGTGAGTATATATAAATATGTTCAATAAAATCTAAATATTATGACAATGCTTCACTTGTGTCTTGTGTAATCTGAGTAAGATTATATTTAACAGTTCCAACTTATACATTGCTTTAACATTTTCAATTTCATGCAGAATGCATATGACATAATAAATGTTCTTCATAGGTTGTGCTATCATACTTCTTTGCAGTGAAAATTGACATTTAATTCATTTTAAATTTTCTGTTACAATGAAGATTTAATTGTCGGAAATTTTCTTTTGGACTCAGTTGTCATTATGGTTGTTAATGGTTCCAATTTTAGTATATGTACTGTGGAACTGAGCGCTATAGTTATTAATGGAATTGATCACAACAATATTAGTATTATTACAACTTGATAAATAGTAATTGAACACAAAACAATATTTTTTCCTAAATGATTCATGTATCCATGGACTATTTATTACTACAAGGAGACAAGATTCATTATTAATTGTATCACAGTTTTTCATTTAATAGATGAAAAGGTTGAAGAAATTTGTTCACAAAAATACAAAGTAAAAGGCTGGATGCCGTGGCTCACACCTGTAATCCCAGCACTTTGGGAGGCCAAGGCAGAAGGATTGTTTGAGTCTAGGAGTTCGAGACCAGCCTGGGCAGCACAATAAGACCCCATCTCTCCAAAAATTCAAAAATTAATTAGCCGGGCATGGAGGGCATGTGCCTAGCCCCTTGAGAGGCTGAGGTTGGAGAAGCGCCTGAGCCCAGGAGGTCAAGGCCACAGTGAGCTGTGATCCTGCCGATGTATACTCCAGCCTGGGTGACAGAGTGAGACACCCATCTTAAAATAAGTAAATCAATCAATCAATCAATATAAGGAATATAAAGAGTTCTGATGTGGCATCATCACTGAAGTTTGAACTCTTTCCAAGGGTGACAAAGAGAAATGGTTAGTTGATTGGACCTTCCTTCAATTTGTCTTGAAAGAAAAGAATTGAAGTCCATCAGCTTTTTTTTTTCTTTTCTCTTTTTTTTTCTTTTATTTTCTTTTCTGAAGCGTGGATATGGTATCTTTATTTTCTGAAAGGGGAAAGGTAAGAGTGGACCGTGTATTGTATTTGCTGGTCTCCCTAAAGAAAACAAGCCAGAAATACAAGAAGTTGATGAAAGTGGACATCTAAGGTGCCAGAGGCGGGTGAGAGTTCCAAGCCTCTCTGTATGTTTGGATTATTGAGTCATGCGAATGTGCACTGATCCCAAAACCAAAACACAGATTCCTAGGCCCCGTCAATCAGCTGCTCTGCAGTGAGGAGCTGGAGATTGTGTTCCCAAAAGGTGGAACCTATCTTCTTTTAAATGATTTTGTTGCCCAGTCATTACAGCCATATGCTCAGTTTCCTCAAAGGAAAGCGAACATTGAATGTTAAAACTTAACAATAATGATCAATTGTATCAAATACTCTTTTACTTAAAGGCCATTTGTTTAGATATTTGAGAGAACTTTGTAAAACTGATATTATTATAAATTAAAACATTTTATATACAATATTTTTCAGGTTACAATGATGTGTTTCAAGTGTAATGTTGTAAAAATATTGTAGCTTTGAATTTAACCTAATGTAGGAAAAAATATTGACCATATAAATAATTGAAAAGGTCTGTGATGGTTAATGTTAGGTGTCAACTTAGACTGCATTGAGGAATGCTCTGAGAACTGCTAAAGCATTACTTCTTGGAGTATCTGTAAGGGTGTTTCAAGAGGAGACTGGCACGTGAGTCCATTGACTGTGTGAGGAAGATCTGCCCTCAATGTGGGCAGGCACCATCCAGTTAGCTAGGGGTGAAATAGAACAAGAAAGCAGAGAAAGATGAATTCTCTTTCTCTCTCCTGGAGCTGGGGCACCTTTTTTCTCTTGTCCTTGGACATCAGAACTCCAGGTTATTTGGCCTTTGGATCCAGGACTTACATCAGATGCTCCCTGGGTTCTCAGGCCGTAGATCTTGGACAGAGAATTACAATATTGGCTTCCCTGGTTTTGAGGCTTTTGGATGTGGGCCGAAGCATGCTACCAGCATCCCAGGGTCTCCAGCTTGCAGGCACCCCGTTGTGGGACTTCTTAGGTTCTGTAATCGTAAGAGCTAATTCCCCTAATAAGCCGTCTCTTTGTCTATCTGCCTATCTTTCTATTTATCTATCTATCCACCCATCCATCCTATTAGTTTTGTCTTTCTGAAGGAAGATAACTAATATAAGGTTCATGCTCACTAAAAAACTAACGCAATGAATTAGACATATTCTGTCAGGATAAAAAAAAGTAAGGCAGAAAAGTCTTCTTCAAATAAATGAAATAATATGGATTCCTATAACAATCATAGCATTACTGAACAATGCAATAGTAAGGCTTAGTTAATTCCATTTCTTCATGTAGCATGCCAAAAAGATTCTATGTTAATTCTCTAAATATGATAATATTTATCCTTTTCTGGTGCTTTGCAATGTTCTATGTAAAACAGGACTCAACTCATTGGCAACCATGGATTATTTATGAATAAAACAGGATTTTCTATTGAGTAGTTTCACAGCATAAATATGAGTAAGAAAGCCAGTCTATGTATAATCATTTCAACAGTCACATTAGTTGAGATAATTATGAGCCATTTCCAATGTAAGCACAAATTTGATTATAAAGTATCCAGAGATGCAACTTCTGAAATGGCATAATAAGGACTTTCAAAAATCTACCCCTTGAGAAAAGTGATGAGAATGCAGGCACATGCTGTCAAATCCAACTTTCTCTGAACTCTGAAAATTAACTAAAGGCCTGCAGAAACCTACAGTTATTTATTCAAGAAGATAGCAAATTCTCTGTAAGAAGAATAAGTCTCATATTATCTTGTGCTGATCACAACTCACTACCCCAGTTCCATGATAGCCTTAAAGGCCAAGAGTTTCACCATTACAGTAGCCAGGAAATTAGAAGCCTTGTAGCCATTGGAAAAGACTGGCATGATGGATTTGGAGTTCTCCAAACATCTCATCCCCAGAGAACTTCGACTATTTGACCTGGTAGCTTGCTAAAAGTTTCAGTCACAGAGTCTGTCTCTGTTTAATCCAAGTCGGAGCTTACTCTACGAAAACAGCCATAGCCACAGGGGATTTGTCAAAAATAATTAATGACAGTTGCTTAAGATCACAACTGAGGTGGCATTATCAATTGGGCTTAACAAAACACTAAACAAAAACCTTGAGAGAAAAATTGAGGAATGTGGCCGGGCGCGGTGGCTCACACCTGTAATCCCAGCACTTCAGGAGCTTGCGGTGAGCCGAGACCGCGGAGCTAGACTCCTGTCTCAAAAAAAAAAAAAAAAAAAAAAAAAAGAAAAGAAAAGAAAAATGAGGAATGTGATGTTCACAGGGGCCTTTGAAAAGCTCAGCAATAAATCTTGAAACCTAGAACCACACACTTTTATGCAAGAAAGACCTGAGAAGGCCCAACGCTCTGACCTTTCAGATCTTTAGGTTCTGTGCAAGTAGGAAATGAAGCCTAGGCTGAGTAAGCAGAGAATTTCATGGCCATATGTGGCAGGCAATTTAGGCTTCACAGGATTAGTCCAGGAAAGTCATTACACAACAAAGAGGAGTAGCAGCAGCAACAACACACACAGCAGCATCAACAAACCTTGGTGTGTGTGAAGAACTCTGGTTTCTATAGTTGCTAATATATATTATTTAAAATACATTTTTCATCAAAACAATAAGAGACATGTAAGAAACAGGAAAGTATGGGCTCTACACAGGAAATAAAGCTGGCAATAGAGATTGTAGCTGAGAAAGCCTTGGTATTTGTATTACTATAAAAATACCTTAGCTATTAAAAATATGTTCAAAGACTAAAGGAAAATATGTCTAAATGATCAGAGAAAACTATGATAGCAGTTATTTTACCAAACAGCAAATATCAATAAAAATGTAAATTATCGTTTGTTTTAAAAGACCTAAAGAGAAATTCTGAAGTTAAAATTTACAATAATTGAAATGAAAATGTATTAGAGGGGCTCAACAACACATTACAAATGGCAGAAGAAAAAAAAAAAACAACAAACTTGAACACAGGACACTTCAAACTTTCTAGTCTGAGAATCCAAAAGGGAAAAGAATATATAAACAAAGCCTTATAAACACCACCAAGCACAGCAACATATGCATAGTTTCCAAGAAAAAGGAGGAGAAAGAGAGAAAGGGCAGGAGGAATATTTGAATAAATAAAAATCAAAACGTACCATGTCATATTAAAAACATTAACCTGCACAACCATGAAGCTTAAAAATTCAAAGAAGAAAAGCTAAGATTCAGCCCTAGAGACATTTATTTTCAGCATTCCTTGGACAGTGGCTGATCATACCCAGACACATTATTTTTAAACTGTCTAAAGACAAAAGAAAAATATTGCAATAAAAATAGAGAAGCAATTTAATGTAATATCTGCCAAATTCATCTATGGTGTCACAAATGACAGGATTTTCTCCTTTTAAAAGGTTGAATAGTATTTTATGTGTATATATGTTAAATTGTCTTTATTCCTTCATCTATTGATGGACACTTACATTGATTTCATATCTTGGCTATTGTGAATAATGTTGCAATAAACATGGGAGTACGGATATCTCTTTGACATACTGATTTCAATTCCTTTGAATATATACCTAGTAGTAGCATTGCTGGATTATATGTTTGTTCTATTTTCAATTTTTAGAGGAATTTCCATGCTGTTCTCCATAATGGCTGTACTGATTTACATTCCCATCAAAAGTATCCAGGCAGCAGTTTCCAAGGGTTCACTTTTGTATTATCCACTCCAATGCTTATTATCTTTTGTCTTTTTCACAATAGCCATCCTGACAGGTGTCAGATACCACGTGGTCTCACTCTTCTCAATTCTAAAGAATTGATTTCACCAAACTAAGAATAGAATGGTGGTTACCTAGGGTTGATGCAGTTGGGGAGTGGGTTTCGGTTATGTTAGCCAAAAAATACAAATATTTCAGTTAGACAGAGGGAATAAATTCAAGAAATCTATTGTATAATATGGTGACTATAGCTAATAACAATACTTTGTATTTTTGAAAAATATTAAAAGAACAGATGTTAAGTGTTTTCATCACAAAAGTGATAGCTATGTGGGGTAATGCATATGTTAATTAGCTACATTTAGTCATTCCATATTGTATGTATAATTCAAAATATCATGTTGTAGATAATAAATATACGCAATTTTATCTGCCAATACTAAATAATAAAATTAGAGAGGAAAGGCATCCTCAATATCTTTAACAACTAACTTAATCAGAAACAATGTGGGTTAAAAGACAGTGGGATGTTGTATTCAAAGTGATGAAAGAAAAAGAATGTACCCCAGAATTGTGTCTTTGGCCAAACTGTCCTTCAAAAACAAAGGAACAATTGATACCCTGAGATAAATTGAAACAGAGAGAATTTATTGCCATCAGATATGCCATAGAAGAAATAATAGAGTAAGGCTTTCAGGTTTAAAAGAAGGGACACTTACAGTGTAATCTGAATAAACTGAAAGAATAAAAATTATTTTTGAATCATTAGATTATTATCACTAAAAACTATTTTTTATTTGTAACTCATCTCCTGATTTTAAAAAACTGCATAAAGTGATATTTACAAAACTGAATTAATGTACTTATTACCTATAATTATGTAATTTGTTTGACAACACTAGTACAAGGAGGAAAGAGATGCAAAGCTGTATTTTAGCAAGGTTTTTGTATATTATTTAAATTAACTTGGCATTAATCCAAAGTCTATTGTTTTAAATTAAATGTAATTATAATCCCCAAGACAACTTTAAAGAAAGTGTTTCAAATTATATAGCAAAATACATAACAAGCAAATTAAAGTGTTGTACTGTAAAATACTTAATACAAATAATCAGTAATGAAAGAATACAGGATCAGAAAAGACATAAGATACATAAAAATGACAAAATGGCAGGCATACATTCTATATGATCAGTCCATACATAAATGTAAAAGTATCAAGAGACAAATAAAAAAAGATATTAGTAGTATAGAAAGTAAAAACATAAACAATTTTGAGTCAAAGTAACAAATAAGTTTAAAGCAAAAAGGTTGGAAAATATATACCATGCAAACAGCATCCAGAAGAGAGCTGGAATGGCTATATTAATTTCAGGCAAAATAGACTTTAACAAAAATTGTTACTAGAGACAAAGAATAATGGATTATAATAATAAAAGTGTCAATAAATCAATTATAATCATATATGGATTCAGGTTACCTTATTTAAGGCCAAGTTATCTTGTTTCTAACACTATTATCTGCCCATATCAGAAATGTTTAAAAGATTTATCATGAATTTTGGTGAAAAAGGTGTTTTAATTATGCATTTCTTTGACTTTTCTACTCTTAAAAATTATTTTCCAACGGAGGCATGTGCCATAATAAGATTCTAGATTAGTATGAGGAAGGTTTCTTTTTTTTTAGAAAGACGGAGAGGGGTGATTTTAATAAAGAAGTTTGGAAAGAAGAACTGCATGACATGCCAACCGTAGATAAGATCTCAGTAATCAATTTTGTTAGATTGAATCTTATATAATTGCCATTTTTGGATACAAGATATTTAAATATATACAGTTTCATATGGTTCAATATTAATACGAAAGAGTTTTCATAGAGATAAGTAATATTCCTGGAGAAAATTTGTATATCCCTAGGAATATATAGCCACATCAGTTTGATAATGATTTCTATATCATGTCACACTTAACCTCAATGCATTTTAAGTACTTGTTCATGTCTTTTATCTAACTAGGCTCATGATCCTTTAAGTAATGAGCCATACCTCACCTATTTTTTCATCTCAAATACAAAGCATAATAACAACATTACAGATGTTACATGAATAATTAAATAAATACATGAAAATATCGCATTCCTTTTATTTTTGTCATTCTACATTTATAAAATCTTTCCAGCAAGCTTTCCAACATCATCTTACATAATCTTTACTTAAGCTACACTGTCTTTCTTTCCTGTCCTCAAATGCACTAACATATTGCTCACCTCAACATTTCCACAAATGTTCTTTTATTCATTCCTTGATTATTTTTGCCCTGACTAACTTCTATTAATAATTCAAATAATAATTCATATTTGAATTCTTCATCCAAAACACTTCCTCCAAAACACTTATCCTGATGCACTCCTCCAACATTAATAAGGTTGTCTTTCTCATGTGTTCTACATAGCATATATACGTGTTATGTATCATATATGTGTGTTATGTATCATATATGTATTTAAGTAGTCCAAGAGAAGACAATTTATTTTCACTTTATCAATCAAACCATGCAATCATATGTTTCACTGAAGGAAAAACAAACTCCTTAATATATTATTATGTTTTCTTAATGTAGCTATCATTCATGGATGTGCTGATATATATGCATATATATATATATATCTTACAGTGAGTTAGAAATAAAGTAGGAACACTGATAAAGTTATAATTTGCAAAGAATTTATTTTAAATATATACATACTTATACATACAAACAAGTGATAGTTTAGAAGTTTAATATTAACTTCATACTAATATGAAGTAATAGCCATGTATTATTGATTCTTCTTCAGCATTTAAAGTGCATTAACATTTTATAAATAGTAATGTCTCACTACATCTTCTAGTAGATGTCATTTGTCCATTAATTTGAACCACTGAGAAAAGAGAATTTATATGTCAAGGTTATAAGATGCTAAAATATGGCATTTAATTATCTTGTAGTTGAATAGAAAAGTTAAGAAAGAGCGTGATATGGAACTAATGGACCAGCAAGAATGCAAAGTACCTTTCAGCACTGAAGTAATTGGGCAGAACAGTGGAAGAGACCACAATAAATGATTACTTCATTAATTTTAAAATTAAAGGGCAAGATAAGGCGGCCACTATCATGATGTTATTAAGGTAAAACAAGCTAATCAGCACATTTCAAGTGTAAAGTTGTCAGCTAATCATGCAATAAGTACCAATTTCTGAATAGTACAAGAGAAAGCAATTTATTCTCACTTTATCAATCAAACCAGGCAATCATATGTTTCACTGCAGAAAAAAAAAAAAACTCCTTAATTTATTTTTATCTTTTCTTAATATGATTTATCTATCATGCATTGGTAGGCAAACTATCAGAAGATAGTAATTTTTATTTCATTCTCAGAAACATTAGAAAAATGACTTTTTTTTTCAAAATAACATTAAACGTGAAAACCTTTCACAATCACACTGACATACTGATTGCTGTCATGAACAATTGACTCATTTATATCCTTAACCCCCTTTTACCAAAAAGTTTTACTGGTAGAAATATTTAAAAAGTAATTTTGTACAACACTGTATTAACATAGTCTATATGTAGAATGCTAAATCTGGAAGTGAGAGAAAAATAATCAGGATAAAGGAATCATTTTTTTTCCCAAAAACAGGGCTCAAAAATTTAATCCCTAAAACAGACCTAGAAAATTTCTTGACAACAAATATCTTAAATTAAGTGGCAAATAAGGAAAACAGCTCAGAAAAGGTAAAGGCCCTAAGATTACATTGGAGGCCTATATTTGTGTTCAGTTTACCTAACTAGTGAGGAAAAATAACAACATTTAATTAATGCTAATGACCATGTATGTGAAATGCTTGTGTGTAAAAGCAAAATTGATAGGTAGACTGATAAATAGGTTAATAGGTAGATATAATTCTGATACTGAGGATGATAAGATATCAAGGGCTAGATGTTCCCTCTCACCATAAAAAAAACTGAAAAACTGGGCAGAGATATAAAACATTTTTCAAACATTGAATAAAATATATCACAGAATTGTGATCCCTGAGAAAATAGAAATGAATAAGGTGAGCCATACAATTGCTCTAGCTTTCTCCCTGAATTCAATTTCTCAAATGTGTAAGAAGAGAGGGATAACCAAACAAGGTACAGTGTTTGTGATGAATCAACTAGGCTAAGGCAGATAGAAATTATGTGACTGTGTTAGAAGGGAGGCAGTATGCAATAAAATAACTTTAGAAGACCCCTTACAGCTTTGTTGATTACTAAGAAGTATATCCACAGGGTGAAACTCTATGAGTCTGAGCAGGTGGAATCAGAGAAGTGGGAGCTGAATTTATCCCAGTGCAATAGTAGGGCTGGGAACTGTTTGAATTTCTGTCATTTAAGGTAGACAGTCCTCAATGATTACTTGGGATATTCAACAGAGACCTCAGAAAGGCCACACTTAATATTTGGGATTAACTATACTTACATTAAAGGACACCTTAACAGAGCTTAAAAGTAAGTCTCCAAGGATAAAATTGAACCAAAGTGAATTAACTGCTTGCCAAAACAAGCTTCAGTTCTCTTTAAAAGAAGATAACAAAACCTAGACACAATAATATAAAATTTAAAATATCCCAGATCCAGAAAGCAATAAAATGTAATGCATATACAGAAGAAAAATCAGTCAACAGAAAGAGACTCAGAAGTAACAGCCAGAGGTATTAAAACAGCTCTTATAACATGTGCTGTTACTTTTTTAAATGAATGTAATTTGCAGAGAAATGGAAATATAAAATAGAGCCTGAAAGAACTTCTACAGATGAGAAATACAATATCTAAATGGCAAAATTAGCTGAACAGAAATATATTTTATATATTACTTATATAAAATAACAGATCAGTAAACTTGAACACAGCAGAAGAAATTAACTGAGAGAAGGCACAAAGAGGAAAGCACTGGGGAAAATAGCGTCTTAGTGACTGCATTAGTCCATTTTCATGCTGCTGATAAAGGCATACCTGAGACTGGGTAATTTATACAGGAAAAATGATTTAATGGATTTACAGTTCCATATGGCCGGGGAGGCCTCACAATCATGGCAGAAGGCAAGGAGGAGAAAGTCACGTCTTACATGGATGGCAGCAGGAGAAGAGAGAGCTTGTGCGGGAAAACACCCCCTTATAGAGCCATCAGATCTTGTAAGACTGATTCACTATCATGAGAACAGCACGAGAAAGACCTGCCCCATGATTCAGTTACCTCCTACCAGGTCCCTCCCACAACATGTGGGAATTCAAGATGAGAATTGGGTGGGACACAGCCAAACCGTATTATTGACTTATAAACACCTAGTATCTAGTGGTCTAATATACATGTATTGGAACTCCAGAAAACAGTGGAGGGTAGTGGTGGAGAGTAAACCAAAAACATATTTGAAAGAAATGTTTGTTGAAAATTTCTAAATTTAGAGAAACTATAAACCTACAGATTCAATGTTATAAATTCTAATAAGAGTAATAAATAACAAAACCATACCAATGCACATTGTAGTTTAAAATCCTAAAAAACAGAAATAAAGAGAAAAAGTTTAAAATAGCTGGAGATAAATGACACATAAAATACAAACAAGCACAGTCATTCAGACTTCTCATCAGAAACCATAAAACAGAAAACAATCAAATGACATTTTTAATATACTGGAAAAAAATAACTGCTGACCTACAGCTCTAGACCAAAACCAATACGTTTCATAAATAATGGCAAATAAAAGTTGTTTTTTAAATAGATTTAGGGAATATAAGTGCAGACTTTTAACGTGTATACATTGTGTAGTGGTGAATCCTGGGCTTTTAGTGTACCTATCACCTTAAAAATATTTTCTTATAAAAATCTCAAAGAATTTTTTGCCAGCATATGACTTTAAACAAGAAATGTTTAAAAGAAGTTGTTAAGAAGACAAAATGCCAGATGGAAACATAGATATAGTGTTCTGGAAGTAAATATTTTTTCAAAAATGTGTAATTATTTAAAGCCAACATATTAACAATGTGTTATAGAATTCAAAGCACCCGTATATGTATACTATATCGAAATAATAGCACAAAAAAGGAAGGGGAAATGGCAGGATCCAGGCGTAAAGTTCTCTTATAGTGTATTTGAAGTGGTATGAAAGTATTAAATGTAGAATGCAGTAAGTAAAAGACAAAATGTGTCTTCCTGAGGTCAATCACTATCAATCAATCATGATGTATACTGAAAACAGTGAAAATAATTTGAAATTTTATAAAATAAATAATTTATTCAAAATAAGTCAGGAGAGTAGAAAAGAGAAACAATGAACAGATGGAGCCTATAAAAATCATATAAATTGACAGGTTTAAACCCAGACATACTGATAACAATATTATATTTAACAGTCTAAACACTGCAATTAAGCTACAGAGTTTTCTCAGAGTTTTCTCTGTAAGAAATCAATTTAAAATATAAATATGCAGATAGGTTAAAAGTAAAGGAATGAGGAAAAAAGACACCATGTAAACACTAATGATGAAGTTGAAGTGGCTATATTATTATCAGTGTAAATTATTTAAAAAAATATTGCTAATGATACCAAAAAGTATATTGTACAAAGATTAAGTACTCAATTCAACACGGCAAATAGTATAACAATCCTAAGTGTGTTTATACCCAGTAAAGGACTTCAAAATACATGACAGAAAAACTGACAAAACCAAGAAAAAAATAGACAAATCTGTCATTACTATTGGAAATTGCAGCACTCTTGACTCATAATTTATAAACCTCAGTAGAATACATATCTTATTCAGCTACACTTGGGATGTTCACCAGGGCAGGTTATGTGCCAAGCCTTGAACAAATCTGAACAAACTCAAAAATAGATTTAAATTACACAATGTATTTTCTGAGCACAATGTTTTGCAGGAAAACACCCCGTTATAGAACCATCAGATCTTGTAAGACTGATTCACTATCATGAGAACAACACAGGAAAGACCTGCCCCATGATTTAGTTACCTCCTACCAGGTCTCTCCCACAACATGTGGGAATTCAAGATGAGAGTTGGGTGGGATATATATATAGATAGATAGATATAGCTATCTCTCTCTCTCTCTCTCTCTCTCTCTATATATATATATATATATATATATATATATATATATCTGGGAAGAGACACACATACTTTTAAATTAAATATTCAATAAATGGTGCTGTGTTAACTGTCTATCCAAATGCAGAAGAATAAAAATAACCCCCTACATATTGCCACATACACAAATTAACTCAAGATGGACTAAAGACTTAAATGTAAGGCCTCAACCTATAAAAAATCCTAGAAAACACTCTTCTCTATATCAGCCTTGACAAAGAATTTATGACTAAGTCCTCAAAAGAAATTGCAACAACAAAAATTGGTAAGCAGAACCTAATTAAACTAAAGAGCTTCTGTACAATGAGAGATACTATCAGTTAAGTAAATAGGCAACCTACAGAATGGGATAAAATATTGGCAGACTATGCATTTGACAAAGGTCTATAACTCAGAATCTACAAGAAACTTAAATTTATAAGCAAAAAAAAAAAAAAAAATAGACTCCTTTCAATAATGGGCAAAAAACATGAACAGACACTTCTCATAAGAAGACATGCAAGCAGACAACAAACACGTGAAAAAATGCTCAACATCACTAATCATCAGAGAAATACAAATCGAAACCACAATAAGATACCATGTCACACCAGTCAGAGTGACTTTAGTTAAAAAGTCAAAAATTAACAGATGCTAGTGAGGCTGTGGAGAAAAGCAGATGCTTAAACACTGTTAGTGGGAATGTAAATTAGTCTAGTCACTGTGGAAAGCAGTTTGGAAATTTCTCAAAGAACTTAAAACAGAACTACCATTCAACCCAACCACCCCACTACTGGGTATATACCCAAAGAAATACAAATCTTCCTTCCAGAAGAACACATGCACCTGTATGTTCATCGTAGAACTATTTAAATAGTGAAAACATGGAATCAACTCAGATGCCCTTCAACAGTGGATTGAATTTTTAAAATGTGATACTTATACACCATGGAATACTATGAAGCTATAAAAAGAATTAAATCCTGTCTTTCATAGCAACATGGATGCCGCTGGAGACCATTATCTTAAGCAAACTAATGCAGTAATAGAAAATTGAATACAACATGCTCTCACTTACAAGTGGAAGCTAAACATTGGGTAAACATGAACAAAACATGGCAACAATAGACACTAGAGGCTACTAGAGGGGAGAAGGAAGGATGGGGGCAAAGGCTGAAAGGCTAACTATTGGATAGTATGTTCACTACCTGGGTGACAGGTGCAGTCACACCCCAAACTTCAGCATCACACAATATACCTTTGTAGCAAACCTGCACATGTATCACTTAATTCTAAAATAAAAATTGAAAAAAAAAATCAAATAACAAGGAAAATTTGGGTAGGAGAAGAAAAAATAGTAGAACTGTGGAAGTGTTTGAAAAGAGAGAAGTATTAATAGAATTTGGTGGATCAATGACAAGATGAGGGCAGGGGACAATTAACTTCTCTTTATCACTTACTTTATTACTTAATGAGAGAATAAAAGTAAGACACTCTATCAATAGGTGTACCTTGTTTTTGTGCACTTTGCTTTATGACACTTTGCAACCCTGCCTCAAGTAGGTCTGTCATTACCCTTTCTCCAACAGCTTCTTCTCACTTCATGTCATATTTTGGCAATTCTTGCAATATTTTAAACTTTTAATTATTATTATTAATATATTTCTTATGGTGATCTGTGATCAGTGATCTGTGATGTTACTATTGTAATTATTTGAGGGCACCTCAAACTGTGCTCATAAAAGATGGGCAACTTAATCCACGAATGTTGTCTGTATTTGGACATCTCCACAGATCAACTGTGCCCTTGTCTCTCTCCTTTTCCTTGGCCTCCCTATTCCCTGAGACAAAACAATATTAAAATTAGTCCATTTAATAACCATACGATGACCTCTAAATCTTCAAGTGAAAAGTGGAGTCACTTGTCTCTCACTTGAAAATCAAATCCAGAAATGATTAAGCTTAGTAAGGAAGATGTATCAATTGCCAAGACAGGTTTAAAGTTAGGCTTCTTGTGCCAAACAACGATTTGTGAATGCCAAGGAAAAGACCTTGAAAAAAATTACAAGTGTTATTCCAGTGAGTATACAGATTATAATAAAGTGAAACAGCCTTATAGCTGATGTGGGGAAAGTTGCAGTGATCTGGATAGAAGATCAAACCAGCCTTAAGCCAAAGCCTACTTCAGAGAAAAGCCCTAACTCTTCAATTCTATGATGACTGAGAGAGCTAAGAAATCTGCAGAAGAAAAGTTTGAAGATAGCAAAGGGTGGTTCATGAGATTTAAGGAAATCTCGTCTTCATAACAAAAGTGCAAGGCGAAGCAGCAAGAGTTGATGGAGAAGTTGCAGCAAGTTATCAAGAATTTCTAGCTAAAATAATTGATGATGGTGGCTACACTAAACAACAGACTTTCTCTCTCTCTCTCTATATATATATATAAAATAGCCATATATTGGAAGAAGATGCCAACCAAGACTTTCATATAGCTAAAAAAGAGAGATAAATGTCTGGCTTCAAAGCTTCAAAGGACAAGCTGACTTTCATATTAGGGGCTGATGCAGCTGGTGACCTTAAGTTGAAGCCAACATTCATTTATCATTCTGAAAATTCCAGGACCCTTAAGAATTAAGGTAAATCTGTCTTAGCTCTATAAAAGGAATAATGAAGCCTGGATGACAGGAAATCTGTTTATAGCATGATGTATTCAATATTTGAAGCCCACTGTTGAGACTTACTGCTCAAAAAACAACAAAAAAAAGATTCTTTTAAAAAGGTTCATAATGCACCTGGTCACCCAAGAGCTCTGATAGAGGTACAAGGAGATTAAAGATTTGTATGCCTTCTAACACATCTATTCTTCAGTCCCTGGATCAAGAATTAATTTCAACTTTTAAATCTTGGTGTTTGAAAAACACATTTTGTAAGGCTAAAGCTGTCATAGATAGTGATTCCTCTGATTAATCTGGGCAAAATAGGTTGAAAACCTTTTCGAAAGTATTCATAATTCTAGATTCCATTAAGAACATTCTGTGATTCATGGGAGAATGTCAAAATATCAGCATTAAAAGACATTTGGAAGATGTTGATGCCAACCCTCATGAATTCAACACTTCAGTGCGGGAGGGAACTGTAGATGTGGTAGAAAGAGCAAGAGAATTAGATTTAGAAGTGGAGCCTCAAGATATGATTGAATTACTGCAGTTTCATGATAAAACTTTAACGGGCGAAGAGTTGCTTTGTACTGATGAACAAAGAAAGTGGATTCTTGAGATGGAATTTACTTCCTGGGGAAGATGCTGTGAACACTGTTGAAATAACAACACAAAATTAGACTATTACCTTGTCTTAGTTCACAAAAAACAGCAGCAAGGTTTTAGTAGATTGACTCCAATTTTGAAAGAAGTTCGTTTGGGAAAATACTAGCACAGTATCACATGCTATAGAAATCTTTCATAAAAGGAAATGTTCATAGATGCAGCAAACTGTATTATTGTTTTGTTTTAAGAAATTGCCACAGCACCACAGCATTCAGCATGACTACAGTGGTAAGTCAGCAGCTATCAACACTGAGACAAGAACCTTCACCAGCAAAAGGATGAAGACTTGCTAGAGGATCAGATAATAGCATTTTTCATCAATAAAGTATTTTTAAATTTAGGTATGTACATGTTTCAGACATAATGCTACTGCAACACTTAATAAGCTATGGTATAGTGTAAACATAACTTTTACATGTACTGGGTAACAAAATTGTGTAACTCACTTTATATGATATTCACTTTATTGCCGTCTGAAAGCAAACTTGAAATATCTTTGAGGTATGCCTGTATTTATTTATTTGGAAGGAGGTACAATACAAGGGGGGAGTTCTTATTAATTGAGCAAGCTAAGCCTTGCAAATAAATAAATCAAATGAACTAATAGAGGAATTATATAAGTATTTATGTGCAAGACATTATCTGGGCACTGTAGGGAATTTGAAAAAACATGTCAAAAATAATCCTACCTTAAAGCACATTTTATTAATAGATGAAATCTGCATAAATAATGGCAAAAATAAAGTGTTTAGTTCCATATAGAATACAGTTTTAAAGCAAATCTGAATAAACAAATAGCAAGGAACTAATTTTCCCTGAACAGAACTGTGAAGAGTTTATACAGCAGGTAGTACTTGAACTGATCTGGGAACAACAGCATAATGTGACAAGGAGCATGCTTGCTGTCCTGAGTAATAATGCGCCACATCCTAATATAGCATCTTCAGAGTTCAGAAGAAAAAAATATTTTGTAGTTCTCTCATTATCCTAATCACATTAAAATATGAAATAAATACTTATAACTGACTATGCATATGGTAAAATAGGATACAATTACAATCTTCTGTAAATATTTAAATATCTCTTTTTAGCTTTCATGTTTTTCATTTAGATTGTAACTAATATAGAATATCAAAATTAAATTCTGAGAAAATTCAAATTGACTGTTAAGAAATTTACTTAGAACACACTAGACATTTACTGTGCAATTTGTATTTGTGTATATCGTGGGTGTGGAAAATAAAATTCTGAAATTTTGATACAAGCAATCTCACCCCTTAAAGATTATACTAAAATTCTGAAGAGCAAGTGAAAGACAGGAGAATGAAGATTTAGGTGATCAAATGAGAAGAAACAACAGGAGGGGGAGTACTGAGAAAGAAAACTTTAGAATGAATTCATAATTTTCTGTAGTTGGTCTTAGATACTTATTGGGGGAAAGAGAGAAGATGGGAAACAGGGTTGTGCGGTGTGTTGTCATCTGCTTCATAAGAAATTTGGATGGCAGGTTTCGCAGTCTTTCCATAATAAGGAGCTATTAAAGTTTGTGTTTGTTTTGCTTTATTTTAGAACTAGGACAAGCCATGATCAGGAAAATTATCTGATTCAGAGAAACTAACCAGTTTAAGTAGGTGGCATTCATGTCAAGAGTGAGAAGCAGAAAGTTTATTGTCATTTTCTTTTTATTCCTTTCATTTCCTTATCTTCTACAATCCTAAAGAGAACAATTTTCATTGTTTTCTCCTTTGTTCTTCACGTACGGGATACTTTTAGGGTTAAATCCTGCATATGTGATTCTGAAGGTAAAACATAAATGCAAATAAATAAGTACTTCTATTAGATATTGACAAATTCCCCTCCGTGTTGGAATGAATGTTTTTTATTCCCACCAGCAATACCCAGGGATCACTTCGTCTCCACATTCTCCCCTTCAAAATGGATTTGTTGAGTGCAGAATTTTTGTTAAGTTTAGTGATAAAAACTTAACTACTTTTCTTTTGTAATTAAGAGCGTAGCTGAATATATTTTCATATGGAGAAGTTATTTTGCACTTTCATTTATGAGTCATCTTCTGTTCATTTTTCCAGAGGTTTTCATTTTTATCCTTTCAATTAAATAACCATTTATGTATAAATAATAAACAAAAGGAGGTTAGCCCTTTGCATGTAATATATGTTGCAAATATTTCTGAATTTGTATACCTTCAGATCTTGTTCAGTATTTTCCTGGGTATTACTGTTTGTATATTTTGCCATATTAACTCTAGTATCATATTTTCTAGCTCCAGAAAAACCTGAGAGTTAAACGAGGGAATATTAAATTTACAAATTAACACAAGAAAACTAACATCTTGATGTAGTGGCAGTCTAATAATAACAAGGACATATTTTACTTTTTCTTCAAGTATATTTGTACATATTTTATAAGTGTCTTATAATTTTTCTCAGTTTTAAATATTTCTTAAGTTTAATCCAACATGTTATCTTTTTTAGTATTATGAATGAGATTTGATCTGCTATTAATTCTTCTAATAATCTATATTTATATATATAAAGATTCCTGAATTTTGCATGTAGATTTGTATCCCAGTAAGTTGTTGAATTCTTTTAATACTTGAAATTTTTTTCAATGATTATTGTTTTATTTTCAATTCTTGCCATAAAAAATTACCACAAGCATTGTAGCTTTAAAAAAATGCACATGTCTTTGTTCACAGTTCTGTAATGTCAGATGTCAGATATTTAGGCATGGCATGGCTAGCCTCTCTGTTCAGGGTCTCAGCGGTTGAAATCAAGATGCTAGAAGAGCTCCTCTGATCTGAGGTTCAATTTCTTCATCCTTGATTATTCAGGTTGTTGGCAGAACCCACTCCCTTGTGGTTGTACAGCTGAGATCCCCTTCTACTGGCTAGCTTTTAACTAGGTGCTTCTTTCAGCATTTACAGGACACTCATGTGCATTCTCACGTGGTTGTCTCCAGGTGAGAAATTCTCACATGTCAAATCTCCCTCATGCTTCAAATCTCGGACTTTCTTTGCTTCTAATCTCCAGACATAGATTTAGAGACCTCATATGATTAGACCAAGCCCATTAAAATCGTCTTCTTAGTTTAAGGTCAGCTGATTTGGTACCTTAATTAAATCAGAATAATCCTTTCCAGCAGTGCATGGTGTTTAATTGAATAACTGGGAGAAGTTGTGTGTACAGCAGGGGTCAGGAATCTTGGTGGCTGTAGTGGATTGAATAACGGCCCCAAAAATATATGTTCTGCAATCTCAGAATGGGACCTTATTTGGAATAAATATCTTCATCCACCAGAAGCCAGGAATGAGTCATGGACCCAGTGCTTCTTCAGGGCCTGATGATGTTACATACAAACACCTTAAGCTTGTACTTCCAGCCTCCAGAACTATGAGGGAATATATTTCTTTGGTTTTAGACCACAGTTTTATGGTCATTTGTAACAGCAGTCTTAGGAAATGAATACAGGGGGCATTTTAGGATTCCGTGTATCATAGTTATCTAGAATTTTCTAGGCTGGGAGACAATTCTCCATGGGTCTGTTGCATTTTTGCACATCCTGCAAAGCAAGGCATTGTCTTTCTTTTTTTCCTGAGCTATATCTGCGGCATAAAACAGATGTAGTTACTGCTTCTTAGGAAACATTTGGTTCTCCAAGCTCAAGGATCCTCTCGTGATACAACTTCCTGTGTATGCAGACTTTCATCTGGGCTCAGTTGCATCGCTGATGTGGGTTTTGTAGACAGGAAAGATTGGTGCAAGTAATCTGACACTCGTGGTGCTTGCTGTGTCATGTGTTAATAAAGGTTTTTGTCTCTAACCCAGGAGTCTCATGTTTCCTATCAGTTTCCATAAAACAGTGGCAAGCTTACTTGTTAGTTTGCAAGTAGTGGTAAAATCTGAGACCCTTTGTGATTTCTAAAAGTATATGCTATCATATCATCTGCAAATAGAGATAGTTTTATTATTTGTGTTCAGTCTTTGTTACTGTTGTATCTAATTGTTACTAACACCTAAAATGCAATGTTAAATATCAGTGAAGACTGTGAGCATCTTTGCTTTATTCATAATCGGAGTGTAAATGCTTTCAATGTATTCCTATTAAGTATGATGCTGACTTTAGGAAATACACACACACACACACAAACACACACACACACACACAGAGAATCATCCTAAGGAAGTATCCATTTATTCCTATTTAATCACGAATTGTATTCATCTTGGTCAAAGTTTTCTTCTGTGTCTATTGAGATAATCATGTGATATTTCTCCTTGCTCCTATTGAAATGGTGATTTACATTAATTGATTTCCTAGTCTTGAGTCATTCTTGCATTATTGGTATGAACCCATTTAGTCTTCATATATTATTTTTTTAGCTAGCATTTCAGTCTGTTTATTAATGCTTTATTCAAAATAGATACATTAATATTAATAAGCCATATTAGTTTGTAATACCTTTTTGTGCAATCATACAACATATCAAATTAGTTACAAAACAATCATTCCATTCCTTGGAACTAGCCTAAAACAATCTATGTCACATGAGGATTATGGGGATAACATGCTCTCTAAGATTTAGCAAACTCCCTGTGAAACTCTTTGGACTTGGTTCTTTTTGGGGAGAATTTAAATAATTTTCTGTACGTCTTCCATGAAAATTGGATGTATTTAAACTTTCTATTGAGCTTAGTTTTAATAAATTCAATTTTTAAGGAACTTTATCTATTTCATCTACTTTTCTAATTTATTTGCATAGAAAACATCAAACTAGCATGATTTAAAAATTTTTTTGTCACTGGTTATTACCCTTTTTCTTATCTTATATTTGTATACTTGTGTTTTCTCATTTTTTTCTGATTCCAATAACTAAGGTTTGTCCACTTTCTTAAAGTTTTTAAGAACCATGGTATTGATCTATTGATTTTTTTCTATCGATTTCCTGTCTGGTCTTTTTCTTACTATCTTTTGCTTTATTATCTTCTTACTTGCTCTTTAGTTTGTTGATAATTTTCTATATTTTTGAGTTGAAAATTTATATTACTATGACTTATTTATTAACTTTTTTTTTTTTTTTTTTTTGAGACAAAGTCTCTCTCTGTGGCCCAGGCTAGAGTGCAGTGGCAGGATCTTAGCTTGCTGCAACCTCCACTTCCTGGGTTCAAGCAAGTCTCCTGCCTCAGCCTCCTGAATAGCTGGGATTACAGGCTCATGCCAACATGCCTGGCTAATTTTTGTATTTTTAGTAGAGATGGGGTTTCCCTACGTAGCCCAGGATGATCTTGAACTCCTGATCTCAGGTGATCCACCTGTCTTAGCCTCCCAAAGTGCTGGGATTACAAGCATGAGCCACTGCGTCCGGTTTGTTGTTCTTAATTGACATAGGAGTTTAAAGTAATGGGATTTTCTCCATCAGTAGCTCATAGATTCTTATATGCGGTATTTATATTATCATAATTTTAAAAAACTCTTCAATTTCTGTGTGTTCTTCCATGAAGCAAAGTAACGTATAATATAATTTTTGTTTTTTCTCTTCATTTCCAGATGGAAATTATGTTTAAAAATTTTGGGGCCGGGCGCGGTGACTCACGCCTGTAATCCCAGCACTCTGGGAGGCCCAGGCGGGTGGATCACGAGGTCAGGAAATCGAGACCATCCTGGCTAACACAGTGAAACCCCGTCTCTAATAAAAAATACAAAAAATTAGCCGGGCGTGGTGGCGGGCACCTGTAGTCCCAGCTACTCGGGAGGCTGAGGCAGGAGAATGGCGGGAACCCGGGAGGCGGAGCTTGCAGTGAGTGGAGATCGCGCCACTGCACTCCAGCCTGGGCAACAGACCGATACTCCGTCTCAAAAAAAAAAAAAAAAAAAAATTTTGATGTGTAATTTTTTTGTTTTGCAGTCATGAATTTTTGCTGTAAACTTTCTACCTTACAGAACTTAATAATATTTTCTTTGTATCCTCATATATAGTCACTTTTAATGAATGTTCCCATTAATCCTTGATAAAAGTTATATTTTATATTATTGGGATGTAGTGTTCAATTAAAAACTATAAGAATTACGCGATTCTTTATGCTGCTTAGATCTTACATCGTGTTTTGTATTTTTGTACACATCATTCGTTTTTTACTGGTAGACTGAGCATTTGTACTGTATTGTACTGACTTGTCAGTATCTACTATTTTTAAATGTGTTTACTTCTCGCATCTTCTTCCTGTTGCTTTGTATATGTGACAGATCTGTTATTTGCAGCATAGATATTAAAAACTATTCTATTATAAATTATTAAGCATTATATAATTTTATTTGTATTAGTTGATGTCTTTTGGCCCAAATTCTATTTTATCTATTATCAGTATCAAAATCATATTTTCTTATTCTCTATTTGCCTGGTATAACTTTGTCAAACCACTTATTTTGTAGCTATTTAAATTCCTGCTTTAGTTGCTTCTTGTATGTAACATAGTTGGATATTAATCAGTCAATTTGTAATTTTAAAAAGTGTAATAGTTAATTCTATTCATGTATACTGATATCATGAATAGGTTTCTTCTCAATGTTTTAATCCTCTTTATAATTACTATGTGTGTTATGTTGCGCTTACTAGGTTTCTTTCTCTATTTGGTAGGTTTTGCTTATTGTTAATTTCTTTAGGAATTTAGAAAGATTTGTATTTTTTGTTCTAACATTACCTTTTCATTCATGATCTTTATGGAGCTCATTTAAATATTTACTCTCTGGTTTGTCAGTTTTCAGTGCTAAACTGTGACTCTGTTACCAGTTACTTCTACTACAGACAATTGACTGATTTTACTTTCCCCATATCTTCTTTGTTTTCTTCCACTTTTTGTTTCATTTATTGTACTTTGTCAGAACAGGTAATATGTCCAATTATTTTTCCATCAGGTATTAATTCTTATTTTTACTTTATGTATACAATTAACCATAATAAACATTTATCATAAGTCTTTTGGCCAAAATTTCTAAGGTTATGTACTATTTGTGTAAAGCTCAACCTCTAGTAGATTCCTTGGGCGGGGAGCTCGTGTTATAGATTTTTCTAAAATTTTATATATTAAAAACTATTTTCCTATAGGTACGATACTTGAAGGACAGCTTAGTTGGATGTACAGTTTTTTCTCCTGCATTTTTTCACCTGACTTTCCTGAACATGCTGTTCTACTTTTGTCTTCCTTTGTATGTTGCTCTTGAAAAAAACCTAAGGCTAACCTAATTTTCTCACTTTTATATGTAATTTTATGCTTTTTTCTGAAGCCATGTTAAATTTTTCTTTGTCTTATACTTTAACGGCTTTATTGTGACATGTCTTGAAGTTGATCTTTTAGACCAGTATTCCAGGGAAATATATATATACACACACACACACACATATATGTTATATATATACACATTTATATACACATATATATTTTGTATATATGTATATATACATGCATGTATGTATGCATATATGCATGTACACTTGCATGTGTGGACATATACATAGCATGCATATGTATGTGTACAATATATTCATGTACACACATGCATGTATATATGTATACATATATAATACACATGTATGTATACATATACATATATATTTCCCTGGAATGCATATTTATATATATAATCATCTTTATGCATATATATACACATGTATATATGTATACACAAAAATATATAAGAGATTATTCATATAATCTCTTATTTCTGGCCTACTATTCTGGCCTAATATTTATTTGTTATGCCCATTGTTATTTATTTTTCTTCTTCAGTTATTGTAGTAAACTTCTTTTTCTGTCTGGCTTTCCCACCACTTTGCCTTTTTTTTACTTTTATCTTTATTTCAGTTTTATTTTGTATGTTATTTTCTTACAATTCTTTAATGCTTGCTACTAGATATTCATTTAAGTCTGTTATTCTATTCTGCCTTGGGAAGTTTATAATTTATTCTTTATTTCTTATATGGTTTGGTATTTTAAGTTTCTTTTCTCTGTTTGGTTGTGATTTTTCCTGATTTTTTTTGTCTCTTTCCCCTATGTGTTTGAATTTATTATCTTATTTTTATATCTCCAAATGTTTCTCTGACTATATTTCATTCAGTTTTGAGTGTTTAGTGACACTCAGTTTTCTTTTGATTCTTGGTTGTTATTTTTTTTTTTTTGTGGGGAAGCTTCATCAGCTAAAACATTTTTATTTGAATTTTATGGACTTTCTTGTTCAATAAATTTGAATGATTTTAATTTTTGTTCTATTTCTAGAAGTTTGTCGACACTGCTTGTAGTTCAAGTGCACCCTCTTCTGACAGTATAGTGAAGTACATAATGAAATATAATCATTTGATTGATTTGTGAGTGATGGGGGATATCTTGTTTCTTTCATCTCTGTAAGCATTTTAATTTTCCCTGTTACCTTGTTTTTCCTCTTCATTGCCATGTGTGAATGGGGTATTACCACCTCCCTCTTTAAATAGCTTTCCCTAGCGGCAATATCTCCTTGAGACTCACCGTTTTCCTACATACTCTCAAACCGGCATCTTGTGGTGAGTATTGTGAAGTATCAATTCCTAGAACTATGTCTGTGACAGTTGAACTCTAAGTGTTGACTTGGTCTTAGTAGTAGCAGTTTTGTTTATATTCTATCTATATTATCCACCTCCCTCTCCTCTTAAGCTCCCTTTCTCTTGATACCAGGTGTGAATCTTGCTTGGTAAGAGCTCTGTTGTAGTTTGGTGTTTGTAATATTCTCTGCCTGTAGCCATGTTAAAAAGGAGGTTATATGTGTTTGTCTCCCAGTCACTGTCTTGCTCTTCTCTTTCCTCTCTCTCTCTGTCTCTCTCTCTCTCCTGCTTCATGTATCTCTATTTATTTCTCTTTCTTTCAGAAGATACATGGACAGAGTTTCTGGTTATCCTCCACACTCACAAGTGTAAAAATATCAGATTATGATTTTATTTCTAACACCATTATTTATTAATAACTTAAACTAACTAAATGTACTTTAACTAAATATGCTTATTTCTAACATATATACTTAAATATATTTGAAATATGTTCATAATTTGTGAACAAATGTTCACAAATGTTTATAATTTTATATAGATTTACATTTTTCAAAATGTTTTCACACAAATTAAATTGTCTCAAAATTACATTTTATTAATAAGAAAACTGTAATTAGTCAGTGGCTTGGCCAACTGCCAAAAATAGCGAAGAGAGACTTTAATTGAGCCTTTTAATGTTAGGCTAAGGTTCTATGAGTGTGGACACCTAACTGAACAAATAATTTTGTAAGTGAATACTAACATTTAAGATGCAAATTATAGCCTCATTAATAATGGCATCTACCCTCGTTTACCTTGGTAATGATGCTGTTTTTTACTTTCCAGTTGGCTCAGTATTCCTCTTACATTCGTTATGTATGTAAACAATATATAACAGAAATTTTTTTCGTATTAAGGTTTGTTGGACAAATGCAAGTGACCTCAATTCCTCTAGAAATAACATTTTATTACATTTTAGTCAGTAACTAACATTGAGAAATATAAAATACCTACCATAACTTTGTAAACCATGAGTTACAATGATTTACTTAGTTGAAAGAAGGAATTTAATTTGTCTTAAGTTCAAACAAACATGCTTGCCTGCCTGTATTTTTTTATTTATTCATTCCAAATATAACATTGAAAAGTGCCATCTCTTGTCACTTACTAGCCTTTGGGTCTATGTTTTTATGTTTAATTTATCGATGTGTGGCTTCTTTTCCTTTTGCAGATTAAAAATGAATTAAAATAAAATAATGACCTGCTTTTACTGCCAGACAAGACGTTAGATGTCCTGTCTGCCAAATTTACAGTTTATAAGTAGCAGTATGCCTCTAATAAAAAGTTTCACAAAAATACAAAAGATGAAAATGTCAAAATACTTACTGTTTATCATAAGATCATTAGTTTTTCCCATGCCTAATCAAAGAGCACTTCATTTATGTTTCCATAATGGCAAACAAATGTTTTGACAATCTGTAAAGCCATGTAGGAAGTAATATCTTTCAAAAATCAAGCATTCAGTGATATAGAGGGGACAGTTTCTTGTCAAAATATGGTTCATCATGTAGTTGTCAAAGGGAGTCCAACATTAGTGCCCACTGTTTTATCTGTGTTGAATGTAATTTTTAAAACTGTTAACTTGATAATTTTGCCTACTAAAATGATCTTCAATTACATATGAAATCTGTGGCTATGCATGACCTCAATAGAAAAGAAAGGGAAAATTACCCTTTTGTTATTTATTGGGCACGGGATGAATTCTGAAACGACTGTGGTTCAACTATTATTTTTATCTTGACAACTATCTGGACCATTGGTAAATTGGTTATGTAAAATAGAACATTATTTCAAACAATTTAGTGATTAAACACTGCATGCTAACTATCTGAATTGATGAACACAAAATTAAGGTTTCTGAACTAAAATGAAAAATCCATGTTCATTGTTTTGTCTCTCTGTTATTTATCAGTGTTATATAAATAGAATGTGTAAGAATTACTCTTTTTAGAGATGGGTATGTTAAAAAGTGAATTTGATCTTCAAACCATACCTCACACCCAGGCAGGGCCGTGGCGGCAAAGCATCACTGAGCTGCGGGGATGGAGCTTCATGGGTGTTCTCCCTTCTGAGAACCTTTCTCATTCCTCTGAATTACAACACCTGAAGGTAACACATGACTGTGGACTGGAGATTTAGAATCATTGCTGGTCCTTTGACTGTGAAACCCAAGGAGTCTTCCTCTTCTATGGCCTCAAAGATCTTCCACATTTGAGTGAGGTACAGAGCCATGTTCTACAGCAGAGCCAGATTGGGCCTCTTCTTTGTGCCTCTTTGAGGTCACCATGTAGCAGTTGGACCGACAGGCCAAAAACTACAAATGTGATCAAAATTGTAGATCAGGAAATCTTATTAAAAAGAAAAGAAGAAAGAAAAAGTTTTAAAATGCAGAAGGAAGAGAAGGCAGCCAGGAAGAAACAAGAAAAAGAAGCCACATGGCTAAGATAAAGATTCTTCCCAGTGAGATGCGCTTGACAGAAAGTGACAAATGTGCCAAGCTTGACGACATGGAAGACAAAGAACTGAGCAAAGGACAAGGCAAGAAGCTGAAGAAGCACAAGAAAAGTTCCACAATGAGTATGTGCAGATGGTTCAAATCAGAAGCTTCAGGGAAAGAGACAAGGGATTGACTTTTTAAAGTAAGCCACTGGTGGGCTGATGTGTCTCTCTCTGCCTCAATAGTGACGACGCCCTGACACTGTGACCATGTTTACAGTTGTCTGTGGGTCCAAAATCAAGAACTGTGTTCATGTAGGTTCATGTCATCATCACCTCTGAGACTAGTTAATAAGTCTATCAATAGCTGGATGTGCTGGTGTTCACCTACAGTCCTAGCTACGAGGGACACTGAGGCAGGAGAATCCCTTTAGCCCAGGAGTTTGAGTCCAGCCTGGGAAATATAGAGGGATTATGCTTCAAAAATAAAGAATAATAATAATAAACTCTTCTAAATAGTAAAAAAAAAAAAAAGTGAATTTACTTATATTTGTAAATCTAATCACTTACAAGATTAAACATTTTTTTAATAAGAAAGTGTTTTATTCCTACATATCCAGTTCCTAGAAAAGCTAATGGAAAGGTAACTTACCTTTTATTAGTGATACTTACCAGTAAAATAAAAACTATAGATGTATTTATCATCTACCTCTGGAAATCGGAATGTTGCCTTAGGAAAACATGGCCTTTGCTCTGCCACTATTGTAGCCTCAGTCCCAAGGACAGTGACTGGCACATGATGAAAACTCAAGAAATATTTGTTGCATTGAAAAGAATATCTGAAATTCAATACATTTTAGTGAGAGAATTAATATAAATTTATGTCATTAATTTAGAACTCTAACATTGCCTTGTGTGACCAAAATAGCTTTTTCAAAGATAGGTATTTGTCAAAAAAAAAAAAAAAAAAAGGAAATCCTTGGATGTAGACTTGACAAATGGCTACTGCAAGGAACATATTTTAAAACTGTTGAAATAAATCAAATTAATACCAATATACATACTAGTGTGTAGACACACTGAAGCCATAAAGGCGTGGCTTTGTGAGACTACTGAAGTCCAGTAAATCAAGAAAATCTTTCAGGAGTTAATAATTCAAAAATAATTCTGAAAAGAAAAGGATGCACAGTAAACTTGAAGGGAGAAAAGCATTTCTGACTTTTGAATTACCAATCAAAATACTATACAGTATTGAATAGGTAAAACAGAGGTGATCTGATTATCACGTGACCAAGTAATAAAAATACATAAAAATTAAAAAAAAAATACTGTAGCTGTTGTAGCGAATGCAGAACAGCCCATGAGAACTGCGTGGCATTTGCAAAATAAATTAATTAATGAAATATATAAATAAATAAATAAATACGAGAAGCAATAGGACTGTATAAAATCAGAATTTACATTAAAGTAGAATTTATTTATTTATGTGTTTGTGTATTTATTTATTGAGATGGAGTCTTGCTCTGTCGTCTCAGCTGGAGTGCAGTGGCATGATCTTGGCTCACTGCAACCTGCCCTTCCTGGGTTCAAGCGATTCTCCTGCCTCACCCTCCCGAGTAGCTGGGACTACAGGTGGGCACCACCACGACCTGCTAATTTTTCTATTTTTAGTAGAGATGGGGTTTTGCAATGTTGGCAGGCTGATCTCGAACGCTTGACCTCAGGTGATCCGCCCGCCTCAGTCTCCCAAAGTGCTGGGATTACAGGCGTGAGCCCCACACCCAGCTTAAAGTAGAATTTAAGAAATCCAAAGTACTTCAAAAATAGTCATTATACTTCTTCTAACAATTTAAACAAGTTCTTAAATACTTCTTAAGATTTTTAAATTTTCATAGCTTTCTGTAATTTGTCAAATAATTTCTCATTCCATATGTCACATAAATGACATAGAAGCCATAGTGACTGTCTATGAAAATTCAGCCATTGTGATAAGATCCTGGAATCCAGAAATAAGTGGCATTTTTTGCCTTTCAAGAAGTACACCTACAGGCAAATTAAGAAGTAAAATAGATTTTCATTTATTGTACAACCATACATTCTTACTCTAAATTCAGTTCATTTTTGAAAAAGTACTTTCCCTTAGACATTAGACAGATAGGTAGATATTACTGTACAAGTTACTAAGAAAATGATAATGGATAAGCATTATTTGCCACAGCAGGGTGCATAATAGCAAATGAAAATCTAAAGCAATCTGAATAATCAAAACTTGTGAATTTGTTCACAAAAAATGGTGTATTGTCATAAGGGAGTAGTATCTTGTGCAGTAAGAAAGCATTATGTCTAACTATTAGAAGTAGGGGCTCTGAAGTCAGAAAAACCTGGTGTTATAAGCAGCCTTCAAGATGGCCCACAATGGCCCTTATATCCTCATGTTCATGAGATTGTGTAATATTCTCCATGGTGGGCTGGAAACATAGTCTTGCTTTTCATTAAGAGAATATGATAGAAGTGATGGGATGTCACTTTCAAGCTTGGTTATTTAAAGACAGTCGCTACTCCCTTGGGTGTGCTCTCTCACTTCCTCTTGGATTGCTCATTCCAAGGAAGGCCAGCTGCTCCATGTCTGAGCCTGGGAACAGATCTTCTGTAGCCTGACAACATCGTGTGGATGAGCTTGGAAGCAGATCCTCATGCAGGTGAGTCTTGAGATTATGGCAGTCCTGACTGACAACTTGATTACACTCTTTTGAGATATCCTAAGCTAGAGCCACCCACCAAAGCCACTGCTAGATTCTTTAGCCACAGAAACTGAGAGATAATAAATGTTTGTTCTTTCCAGTCAGCGTTTTATAGGATTTGTTACACAACAACAAAAAACAGGTGCACTTGACTTTAAATTATCATTCTTTCTCTTCCTGGCTGGATGTCCTTAGGTGTATTACTTAGCAGTTCTTTTATTTTCGATTTCTTGATCTGTAAAATATGGTTAAGTATAGTAATGCATAAAATATGTATAAGTATGCATAAAACAAAATTATTGTAAAGTTTCATGACATGAGACATGTAAAGCACTTAAATTAGGGTGTTATTAACTTGTAAACATGCAATTAAATATTTCATCCATTAAGTTATGCAATAATATTTACCGATATTTACATTGTCCAGAACATAGTAAATGATAAGAGAATTAAAATAATATGTACTTAATCAGATGGCACAAGATATTAACAATGGTTAAATCTAAGTACAGGGAAGATGTGTGTTCTCTGTACTGTTTTTCTTTTCAACACCTTGGTATAAACTTGAAAGGATTTCAAAATAAGTGGTTTTCAAGTATGTACAGTATAATCATTCCTTTAAAACAACACATTTTGTAGAAATAAACTGAAAAGCTATATACAAAAATGTTTGTAATGTTTATCACTGAGTGTAGTGATTATAAGATATAGGTAATCTAAATTTTTGTTTTTAAAATTGTGTACATTCATTACATACTGAGTAGAAATATTAAAATGTCACTTTATTCTTAAGCTAGCTTGTAACCTATATTAGTTAATAAGGGAACAAAAATCCAGAAGGAAAAACTAGAAAATCACATAAATATGTAATAACTGAGTAGACAGTGCAATATGGAATTTCAATTAGAATTTTGAATTTGGAAAGAATTCACTCAAAAAGCAAAGAAAGCTCTGTTTCAGGCATTCTTTTTAAAATGTTTTTTAAAGCATTTTAAATTTCATAACTTTTAGTTATGCTTCATTGTTATTTCATTTGTAAAAGGAAGTTATATTCAGCCAAAAAGTAGAATAGAAAACTAACTTAATCTCAACATTGCTTCCATATGCAGATAATACGCATGGAATGACAGACTAGAGTCTTTTTTTCTATGAGTATAATGCACTTTTTTCTTCGCAAAGACATGAGAACCCAAAACGCTCTTTGGATGTTGAAATCAAACATTAGTTTTGTTGCCTCATTCAGTTTGAACTGAAAACTTCTGTCAAAGCCATGTATGTTTATTTCCCCAGTGCATCTGCTTGGTCATTTATCAACCTCAATCTGTACCTACAGCTCTCATTTATTCTCTATGTTCAGGTCACAAAAAGCAGTCTCATTTTAGATAAAAGCACCTGTTTTTCTTCTTCACTTTTATTCTAATTCAAAAATGTCCTTGTTATTAACTCATATGACCACCAAAACTCAATAGTGAATGTTAAATAGACAAGTGAAAAGACATTTTAACTTACAAATATTACCTAATTTTAGAACATTATTTCAAAAACTATTTAAACATGGTACATTTCTGAAGTATGCTAAAAACTACTGTAATAAAAAAAATCTAGGTATTTTCTTTGTTGGATTAGTTGTGAGGTAATCACAGCTTTTATTTATATGTGTCTGTTTACCTCAATGAACTGATTTTCTTATAATTTCATTGGAAGATTATTTTACCTTATAATTTAGCAATTCTAGAAAATATTTCCAAAAGGACAAACCCAGAATACATACGTGGTATAACTAGATCAACATATTTTTGCTCCTTGTCTTCATCACCACTTCTCAAGAAGCCTAAGTTTTAACTGTCACTTTGGGATTCCAGTTTCAATGCTCAGTGAATGCATGATCCTTTGTATGTCTTCCTTGTCTCATTTTTCTGTCTTGAAGGCATAACCCTAGAACAACAGCATAGCATAATAATCAATAGTGAAGAACTTCAAAGTTGATATCCGAGATTCAAATCTCAAAAAGGTTTCTTAACTTCTTTGTGTCTCACTTTCTTGCCAAGACCAGTTCAGTCGTGGAGACCCTAAACCAGTGGCGCTAGAGGAATTAAAGACACACACACAGAAATACAGCATGTGGAGTGGGAAATCAGGGGTCTCACAGCCTTCAGAAGTGACAGCCTCGGACAGAGATTTTCCCACATATGTATTGACAGCAAGCCAGCGATAAGCATTGTTTCTATAGGTCATAAATTAACTAAAAGTATTCCTTACAGGAAATAAAGGGATGGGCCGAAATAAAGGGATGGACCGAAATAAAGGGATGGGCTCTGGCTAGTTAACATGTCCTTAAGGCACAGATTGCTCATGCTATTGTTTGTAGTTTTAGAACGTCTTTAAGCGGTTTTCTGCCCTGGGTGGGCCAGGTGTTCCTTGCCCTCATTCCGGTAAACCCACAGCCTTCAGCGTGGGCATCATGGCCATCATGAACATGTCACAGTGCTGCAGAGATTTTGTTTATGGCCAGTTTTGGGGCCAATTTATGGCCAGATTTGGGGGCCTGTTCCCAACAGTTTCTTACTTGTTAATTGGAAGGATAATAGTAAAATTTCATAGAATTATGAGATGCAAATGACTTAACATATGTAACCTGTTTAGGACATTGACTGATGTATATTAGTCCTGAAAGTATAAGCTGTAATTTTATTGTTATTAATTATGGAACTGGACTTCTTCTATATTATTTTGACCTTTTATTTCTAAGAGATTTTAATTAATTTCATTATCTATTGTTGCATAACAAACTATTAATAGCAGACTAGCCATTGTATTCTTATGTCATCTAGTTCCCATTTTTATGACTTGCTACCTGTACACACTCATATATCCCCGTCTGTTTAAAAAAATAATAAACACCTCCACAATCCCTTCATTCATCACTCAATTTCTTCTCTCTCTCTCTCTCGCTCTCTCTCTCTCTTCCCATCACAACTAAACTTTTTGCAGAATGGTTGAAGAATGTCTAGCAACAATATTCCAGAATACTTAATGCTACAGATAGTCATTATACCCCTAAAAGGGGAGAAGGGGCAGGGCCTGGGGCACATTGTTGCACTCTGAGCTGAATACTTGTGATACTTTTATTACTTGGATCTTTTTCCTCTGATTGTTTCATTAAAGTTGCTTTATCTCACCACTAAATCTTAGGTACTTCCCTCTTCTCATTTGTCTACAAGATGAAATCTCAGGAAGATCTTATTCATTCCCTTAGCTTCAGTGGATTGATATGTCATGTCTTCCAAGTCAAGACCTCCATTTTGGTTCTCTCTTATGGGCATCAAATCTCCACGTGCTATTTAGCACCTCCTGTGTAAAATAGATGCTGCAACATAATACATCTACAAATTATTTCAACTCTTCAAGCACCCTGTCACGAAATCTGATTACTTATCTGAACAATCTATCTTAATGTTTGGCAACATCATAAATCTTGCTTTATAATTATCATGAAATGTTAAATATACCAGAGAAGCAACAATAACATAAAATGTATCTTATACCCAGACTCAGTTTAAATAATAAATATAAATTGTGCATTCTGAATACTCCTTCCTGTATCGTATTACCCTTCCTAAAGTCAGAAATAACCATTATCCAAAAATTAATATTTATGCTTGTTATGAATGTCTTGGTATATCACTAAATGGATATATATTCCTAAACTATATAACATATTCTATGTGCATTAAAAATCATTTAAAGTGTTTGCATCATATCTGTTCTATTAATCGCTACTTTGATTCAATACTAATATTTTAAGATTTATACCTGGTAGTAATTTTAACTAGTTTGCAGTTTTTGAGAGCAGTAAATTAAATATCTCATATTTGAGAGATGCTAATCCATCCTTCTGTTGCTATTTAGGTGAATTTCAGCTTTTTTTCTTATAAATGCAGCTGCTATGAAAATTTCATACATATTTACTTCTTTACACTGTGGAAGTTTACCTAGGGCATAAATCTAAGACTAAAATTGTTGGTCCATAAAATATTCCACTGTCATTAGGTCTTGCCAAGTTCATCTTAGAATTATATATATCAACCTTTGCTTTTATCAAGAGTGGAAGAGTTTGTGCAGAGTATTCTCTATCCTTGCCATCGTTCGGTATTGCTTGATCTCTCTAGTCAAACATGTGCAAAGTATTATCTCCTTAAAGTTTTATTTTGTACATTTCTCATTGATAGTTATCTCAAACATCTTTCATATAAATGACCCTTTGTGTTCCTTTTTTTGTCAGTTATCTATTCGTATTTTACCTCTGTTTTTCTAGTGGGTTTCTGCCTTTTTCTTGTACTATAAAAGTTTGTTTGCTTTATTTTGTTGATAATTCATGGGCTCCCTTATGTTCCAAATATTATAGAAGTTCTATTTGATTCTTTTTAAAATCTGCCTTAACTTTTAAAAAAAGTTATATGTGTGTCTTATGTTTATAATTTTATATTTTTCTTAAAGCATTTTAAACACAATTTCTAGTGTATAATAGAGGTTGGAAAACTATAGCCTGTGAAGCAAACTTGTCCTAGCTCCCATTTTTATAAACAAAGTTTTATTTGAAAACAGCTATGCTCATTTGCCTGTATAGTATGTGTGGCTGGCTTTGCATTACAATGACAGAATTGAGTTGTTATGATGGAGACTTTGTGGGCTACAAAGCAAAAATATTTCTGTTCCATGATCTATAAGGCAATTTATTTATTTATTTATTTATTTTTGAGACAGAGTCTCACTTTGTTGCCTAGGCTGGAGTGCAGTGGCACAATCACTGCTCACTGCATCCCTGGCTTCCCAGACTCAAGCAATCCTCTCACCTCAACCTCCTGAGTAACCAGGACTATAGGTGAGTGTCTAATTTTTGTATATATTTTTTTCTTTTATAGAGACAGGGTTTCATCGTATTGCTCAGGCTGGTCTCAAACACCTTAGCTAAAGCAAACTGCTGGCCTCAGCCTCCCAAAGTGCTTGGATTTTAGGTGTGAGCGGCCAGGCCCAGCCTATATTGCAATATATCTTATTATCTGAATTTATTCAGGGCCTAACGTTAGTATTGGTTGTTTTTGCTGGCTTTTATTTATGGTGGCTTATTTTGTTGCATGTTTAGTAATGTCACATTTCAAATTTCTTACCTCATGATTGGTTAGGATCTTTGAGGAGAAATTGGGAAAGTCTAGAAGAAGGGCTTTTTCCTTGAATAATCATTTGATTTTTTTTTTGTCTTCTAAACAACCTGAAGGGCCTAGCACGGTGGTTCATGCCTGTAATCCCTGCACTTTGGGAGGACGAGACAGGTGGATCACTTGAAGTCAGGAGTTCGAGACTAGCCTGGCTAACATGGTGAAACCTCGTGTCTACTAAAAATACAAAAATTAGCAAGGCATGGTGGAAGACACCTGTAGTCCCAGCTACTCTGGAGGCTGAGGCCGGAGAATCGCTTGAACCTGGCAGGTGGAGGTTGCAATGAGCCCAAATCATGCCACTGCACTCCAGCCTGGGTGACAGAGGGAGACCCTGTTTCAAAAAACAAACAACATGAAGAACTATTAAAAAGAAGCTTCTGTGAATTTGTTGGCATGGTAAAGTACATGGTTTATAGCCTACCATTCTGTAATTGGTAATTCTCAGATTGTTGCATTTGTAGTCAGGGCTTCTCAATTCAAAAACACAGCATGTTGGGGTTTTTTGTTTGTTTGTCATCCAGTGATTGATGGTTAAATCTCTACATTCTCGATTAACACTTAGATATCTGAAATACTCCCAGGCTCTCATAGTGTTGCTGTCAACTTGTGGTGCTGATTTTCACCTCCCCTCCTTGTTGCTGCCCTGTGGAAAGTCAACTTAATTTCTTGCACACTTAACTATGTATTGTTAAAAATGCTTAAAATTTTTTATTGAGAATGTATAGGTCTTTTATATCAGAAAACTTTTCAGGATATTTTGTTTACCACACTGCCAGAAATTAAAGTCATGGCTTAACTTTTGAAGCCAGGTATATGGGAATCATCTGAGATGCCCTCTCTCTAATCCCTAGGTAATTAGCCAATCAGCAATTGTTACAATATATTCTTCTAAATGTCATCCAAATCTTTTTATTTTCTGCTCCACTTTTACTGTTAAGCTGCTGTGGATTTAGATGATCACCAACCCTTGTTTGAATTACTGCTTCCTAAGTGATCTCTATTCAGTGGTATCTCTCTCTCTGTCTCTCTCTCTCTCTCTCTCTCTCTCTCTCTCTCACACACACACACACACACACACACACACACACACACACACATCCATTACATTATTATAGCCAGAGTGTACTTTTAAGACAGCAAACACATTAAGGTTCACCTTTGTTCTTAGTGGACTTCCCACTCTTTATCCCAATACAGGTATCATTTTCAGGCTTTCCATCTCAATATACTCTCTGGTCAGTTTTAGCTCTATTTTTCAGCACAAACCCTTCTCCCTTTTATCTCAAGCTTTTGCATAACTTATTTTCTCTGCTTAGAGAATTCTGAAACACATGTCATGTCACATGTCTAAGCAACCCCTAGACACTGTTCATATTTGAACCCAAGTATCATTTTCTCTGGAAAACTGGCCCTGATATGTACTTGCCATCCTCATAGTTGTCTATATGTCCCTCTAACATCCTTTGTACCCCAAGCTTCTCCAACCTAAAAACTCACAACAATATGTTTTAGTATGTATCATTTAGTTACAGATTACTGTGTATATTCACAAATAAGTGGGAGAAGGTATTGAGCAAAGAATATCATTGTTTAAGAACTTTCCTTGATTCATTGTTAGCCTGTAAGTATGTCAAGCCATCCCAGAGGTGGTAAAACACAGAAACTCACAGTCAAACTCAAATGCTTGAATCACAGGATGATTAAGATTGATTAAAACACACATACCAAGAAATGAAAGGAAAAATTGTGGACAATTAACACTTGCACAATAGGAATACAGAACCATGATACCTGAATCCTGAGGTTTACAAGGTTCACATTCATTCTCACTCTCTCTCTCTTTCTCTCTCTCTCTCTCTCTCTCTCTCTGTCTGTCTCCTGCATCAGTATTTTCATTAATTGTGAAGCTCTGAGTATGAGAAGTGAAGTTGCAGCAAGGAGATCTCAGATGAAATGTGCCTTCAGCTAGTGACACATTCCCGGTCTATGAGAGGTACAGGAACATGCCTGATAAACAGCCATGGATTTCTTTTGTGTTTGGGAAATAGAGAAGAAATAGGAGCAGAATAGAGGTTACCAAACTGTGCTTAGATAAGCTCTCATGGATACTAAGTGTTTTTCTGTATTTAGTGTATTCTGAATATTTAGTGCCGATTGTGCTTATAATTTCATATATAATTGGCTTATTATTAATATCTAGTACTCTTGTGCCTCATGAATTTTAAGTATACTTTGTTTTTTCCATCTTTTTCTATTTATATTTAACATGTACATGTCTTATTTACTATATAACACACTCCATGATGTGTCTATATCTAACAGTCTTTTGCTTGGCAGCTACTTATCTATACTTACAAATCTTAAAATATGTTATCTGCATTTTACAAACTACAAAATCATTGACCTATAAATATTGAATATTTTTTAAAGCCAGTGTAAATGACTCAGTTTCAAGAGGACACTTCAACCCCGTTCCAGGGGCTGACAGAAAAAGTAAACTCCCCTATCTGTCATGAATATATCAGTCTTTCATAAGATTTATATCCTCTCCCAAGACTTCTCCATCCAAATCCTTTATTTTTATTATCTAAGTCTATGTCTTTTGCACTAAAAAAAAGAGGCAACTTCTTTTGCTATAAACATGGTTATAAAGTGAAAGCAGATCTATAACCGTGTTTGTCTTGGGTTCTACATTTAATTATTATGTCAGTAATCCCTAGACTCATATGCATATGGTCTTACTTGAAATATAATTAATGATTTATACATCTCCATTTGGCTGCTTTTATTTTCTCATTTCACCTGTCTTCTTCTTGCCTTCAAGATTTAGTTCAAGTTAACTTACCCTAAAAACACTTTGAGTTAAAAAACTCTTCTTGGTGTTCTATATCAAGATACACATACCTCTTCTATATAATTTATTACAATGTATAGTAGTATTACATTTATTATTTTTCCCAAGTGTATACTAAAAACATTGAGGGAAGGATCTATGTATTTCATATATCTTCACTGGAACATGTAGTAAATATATAAAACCAATTCAGCACTCAAACAAATTTTGTCAAATTTTTGCCAAATAAATTATGAGAGCTTAAAGAATATTTCTTACTTGATAGGCATTCTGAATTAATAGGGCTGATAAATTTAGTGATTCCTAATGAATAATTAATACGAATGAAGTTATTTAAAGATGAAGTTATTTTAGTGGGTTTATAATACTGTTCAACATACACCTAATACACTAGACTGTATTTTATAGAGACTATTCATCTTTAGGACCGAGAGGAAAAAATAACTGGAGAATAACATAATCCTCATAAGGATTATAGACACGTTTTAAAATGGTAACAATGATGTGTCAGAATTGAGCAACAGCCTGTTACAACACAGAAGAGAAGCAATGTCTAAAGGAATGAGGTCCTGGGTTGCTCTTGTTAGCACAAGTTCTTTTTTATAGGTCTACATTGTATTCTCTATGTCCTTGGTCAGATTTCTCACTCATAAAAGCTGCATAATATGGACAGTAATACTTTATGCAAACTGGACAAAACACCCTGCAAAATTGGAATAATAATACTGACCACCCACTAACTTCACAGGAATAACCTGAGGAATAATGAGATCATGTTTGCCAGGTTTTATAACAACCCCAGATGAAAGCAGCCATAAAAGTACAAAGCCCGGGAAGAAATTCTGCTGTGTTCTCAGTGACAGGTAGTGTCCATGCAAGAAGAATAAAAAGTTTTGTGTGCTAACTGAACTAAAGGACATTGTGAGAGTCAGATGTTTAAAGAAGAAAGAAACAAAGGAACTGAAGACAGCTGAAAGGGAGGAGGACCTATCCAGAACTGTATAACAGATACTATTTGAATATCCTTTGTATTTGTACTCTCAATTAAATTCTTATTTAAGAACTAAGATGCATTGTAATTGCTTTGGATGAGTATATATTAATGAGAAAGTATAGTGTCCTCTTTCTCTGAATCATCCTTTAAAAGGATTCTGACCAAATTACTATTTCTTCAGAAGAAAAGCTATTTTTTCACAGTATAAAATAGGATCGTAAATAAAATTTCAAAATCTGCATTGTTCACTCCAGTTTCCTTATTCATTAAGCACATTCTTTCAAGTATATAAACAGGAAAACATATCGTAAAGTAGGTCAGAATTTCTCAAACTTTGTCCCATGAAACATTATTAGTTTGAGGTATTCTGTGAAAAATAGTAACACTCTAAGATGTAAATAAATAAATTTAATATAATCGTTCCCATTATTTCCCAAACAAACTTTCTTACAAATACTTGTTGATACTGAAGATATTCACTTCTAAGAATTGGTTCTTCTAGAACATACATTTGAAAATAATGAAAATTTACTAAAAATATGATAGTGATGCTAGGCATTCAAGGGGCAAAGCTTCAAACAGCATGAAAATTTAGGGGCCCAGCCACTACAGCTCAAGAAAGAGAAAATGTAAGCTGGTAAAATTAGATAGAGAACAAAGTTATATGTAGGAAAAAATTATAAATGTTTATATTCTGTTTGTTGGAGAAGGGTAGAAATGTCCCTATTTCTAACTAATTAGTTTAATCTGTATTCTAGTAGGTGTGAAAGATTTTAGATAATCTTATTCTTGGCTTTGCATTTGAATCCAGGAAGAATGACCAAGGGTTTGGCTTAATATCATGTGTAAATAATCATTTCATCCTGAGTACATTAACTTAAAACTTAACATAAAAATTATAAATTTTATCCTATGTGCACACACAGACACATACCATACAGATACACAGATAAAACACAATATATAACATACACATATATATGATAACACATATACAAGCATGATATATAGACATTTATTTTGTTTTCTAAATATAAAGTTTACTTTTTTAAATATATATGTCAATGATTCAGAAGAAAACTTTCAATAATATAAATATATTAGAGTGCTTTGACTATGAAGTATTATTTTTCTGTCAAAAATATGACTGATTCAAACATCAGGACTCAAAATTCACCAAAGGAAAAATTAGGAGATATTTTATAAAACACTTCTCAAATTCTAAAAACCAAATAAAATTTAATATTATTAAGAAACAGATAATTGCGGATTGGGGGATATATTTATTTTCAAATCAGAGGCAAAATGACTCTTAACTACCACCTAAAATGTTGAGGCTCAGATAATAGTAGAAGGTAGGTGTCTGGGATAAAAAGTTATTTAATACCTTAACTATCTAGTAGCACAGCATGGTATAAATTTGACTGTTAGAAGGCTGAGCAAAAGACAGTTCTGGAGCAATAGTGAAAGTGCTGTGTTCTAGCCCTCAGCTCACTCAATTCACACCCCATCTTCTGAGATTTTTCATCATATACTGGTACTGTCTTTTCTGTCTCATAAAGGTATTGAGAAATTTAAAGAATCAAAAGTCCTGATATTAGGGTTCAAAGATACAGATTTTAGTTATAACTCTTAAAACGCAAAGCTTTATTTTATTTTTTCTGTAATGCAGAGTTGAAACACCTTTTTCAAACAGTGAAACAGTGATGAGAACTAAAAAGGAAACAAGGGGATTGAATACTCTTAACTGTAAAGATCAAATCCAAAAGTGTATTACAGTTCTATCACTAGCCAAATTTTAAACAAAATCTTACTTGAAATCGCAACATTAAAAACAGAACAAAGCAGAGCTACCTGTAGCAGACCTATATTCCTGTGACATCTCACAGTCTCTGGATGTCTTCACCAGGATATTTCATAAAACACTGAGAAAAAATATGAAAACAAACTCTCTATAGCTACTTTTAAAAGCAACCTATTATATTAAGTAACACAATAAAGTTCACATAAAACTTGCTAATATACATTACTGTTCAATTTTATAGTATAGGAAACAGACTCAAAAAGATTAAAAATTTCCCCAAGATTGTATAGCCAATGTATGGTAGAGTTAAGAACCAAATGCAGGTCTGGGTATTTATTACCATATTATTCTGCCTTGCAGCTATAATCAGTTATGCTTGAGTGTGTATAACTGATCTAGTATCTACTAGAGTAACAAGTCATTAAGGACTGGATTTCATAAAAACTAAAATCATTTGATTTATATTGATTTGAATAGGCATAGGAAACTCAATAAATACATTTCCATTCTGTTCTTTTAAATATAGCTTTTGTTTCTACCATTTAAGAATTAATAATTAAATAACATTCCTATACATTACCATTTTATTCCATCTTATTTCCATTCATCAACCATCTCAGTGACTCAGAGGCAGATATGTGACTTCTGAAGTTGGAAGCAATTCTTTAATTCTGCAGAACAAACCCATTATTCTACATTGAAACAATGGAGTCATAATTGAGCTAGCGTGATTATTTTAATCTCTTATCCTCAACTTAGGGCAAGTACCTGAGGAGGCATGTTTGAAACTGCAGATTTCGTAACACTAAACACACACAGTTTTTTCAAATCAACACTCCAATTTTCATCCTTGAGACTGATGATGTACATGTTTCCTTCATTAATTAGATTTGTACATTTCACGTTCTTACTTTTGTTTTTATATTTTATCTCTGCTGGCAAATTGTCAGCTCTTACATCATATATTCCTGTATTATCAAATACAATCTTCAATATTAGTCATTCAAGATTTTGGAATACAGAGTTGACACTGGGTTTCTGAATATTTATGTTGCTTACAATAAAGAAAGAAATGTATCTCTTCTACCCTAATTTGTATTCCTGAGTATTGCTTCTGTTTATTTTATAATGTCTTGTTCCATTTCGATCTTCTTCCTGGAGCTATGGCTTTGATATGCTGATAGCTCTCAGAAAGCATTTGCCTCAAATACTGTCTGATATCCTTTGCTTATCTTTTGGGACAGCATGATCTTGGAGCTAGGGTCTAAATTGCTGGTGAAATTTCTCCCCTTTTTGGTATCACACTTCCAGTACCAAATTATTTATTCACTATTATTATCTTTCGCTGCATGTATTAGACAGCCAAATTACATTGCCTTCACCATATGCAGCTTTACTTTTCTCACATAAACAAAGTCCAGGATGATGCAGCTACTAAAGGATACGACCAAGAAATCCCTCCATCTTTCAGTTTTATTTTCATTAATGTATGTTTTTTATCCAGCTTATGGTGGGAAGGCTTTTCTTTTGGTCTGGTTATCCTCATGGAGAGAATTTGGTCAGCAATCTTATTTTCTGTTGAGAGTTTTGTTTGGGATGAATATATTAGGTTGGATTATTGTATCATCAACTTGGTTTTCCAGAACCCCCTTGTTTATATGATTCCACATTACAGTCATATTGTTTTGGGTTGTATATTATTTGGAAGGTGAAAGCAAAATGTTTGTCATAAAGTTCTGAAGGTGACCATTGTTTAGAAGTGTTTGGAGGCAGACAAAGTGATGCCATTTTATTCTTATTCTTCCAGCTCAGTGCCTATATTTTCTTTCCAAATGCTAATCCAGTCAACCAACAGCAAACCTAGCCCTATGCTGAACATTAAAAGAAGTAAGACCTAAAAAGCCAACAATGTTTCATAGACTTTGTACAGTCCACTTGCAGCAGCTGCACATCCGTAGCTTCCAAATTACCATGTAAGATCAGGCTCATTCATCCATACCAGGGTTGATGAATGACCTGCCTTGGATGACTCAATTCTTCCTTGCAAATATTTATTTCCATATCTTCTCACATAATTGTGTAAGGTTTAATTCTTATAATAAATTCCTCTTCTACAATACACCTAAGGATTTAGTTCCCTATTGGTATCAGAAATGAATTTGGTATAAAGACTATGGAAAACTGTTAGTATGTACACTGAAAGCATTTCAAGATTGCTAGAGTTTGCCAATTTATATTAACTGAAACCTGGGGAATATGCATAGGAATTGATGCTATGAAGTTTGGATAAGAAGAAAATGAATATAATTTTGGATGATGTCCCAGCTCTTCATAAATGGGTTAGGCAGATGTACTGGATTCAATTTGCTAGCTCAAGCAGCTATGAATGGCTCTAAACCATTGTTTAGTTGGTTAACTGAAAGCTGGACACCAAAGTAGTCTATAGTGTGTTACATGAAATGCCACAATTTCCTTGGTGTACCATAGAGGAATGCATAAAATGCCTAGGGAAACTGGAGTGCTAGAATGGATTTATTACAAAATACTTATTCACACACATTCTCCTTATTTTTCGTGAAATGTTTCTGTGAATATTGACTTCACCAAGGTTTTGAGAAGTCTGTTGGTGAGGAGAGTTTCAACACCCTTGAAGAGCTTTGTGTTAAATATCTTCTGCAGGCCAGGGATGACCATAAGAATGGCTGCCATAATGTCAGGATCCCTGGATTCAATTAGTCTGATTGGATCCTGGGGTGGCCAAAGGTAGAACTTAATCACTAGAGACATAGTGGACATTGTTACTATACTGGGCAAAAGTAAAATAAAATAAACTAGTAGTCAAAATTTTTAATCTTTTGAATTTAAATGTTCTAATCAGGGATCTTTGATGTTGGCTAATTGATTATATTGTACCTTGCACTGAAAGAGATGGGCAGCCTAGCGAAGACTTAACTTGTAAAAAAGATAAAATTCTGAGTTTTGTAAAAATAAACAAAGTCAGAATTAAATAATTACACTGCAGAGCCCTAGTCCCTTAACCAAGTCTGAGACTTGACCCAGTTCAAACATCCAGATTTTCTTGAATAAAGAGAAGGCCAAGTACCCCCCAAAAATAATCTGCTTCACTATTATATGTTATACCCTAATTCACTTTCCTAATTGTCCCCAAATAGATTTATGCATAATATATGCATATCAAACAAAAATTTCAACAGGAAATAAGCTTGTTGACCCAATTCTCTCTGTGAGGATAACCAGACCAAAAGAAAAGCCTTCCCATCATAGGCTGAACAAAAACATGCGTTAATGAAAATAAAACTGAAAGATGGAGGGATTCCTTGATCATATCTTTTAGTAGATGCACCATCCTGGACTTTGTTTATGAGAGAAAAGTAAAGCTGCATATGGTTAAGGCAATGTAATTTGGCTGGACATTTACCAGGTCTGTCACTCAGGAAGAGAAATTACAGAAGTTTTCAGGTGTAACTGAATACTTGCCAAAATGAAATTTGACTTGGACTGTGGAGAACCCAGTGCATCTATGAACATATTACACAGTTTTTTTCTGGATTCTAGGATTTGTCTTTGAAATAAATGTACTCAGCAAATGACAGAATCCTCACATTGGTTCACTAGCCTATGGAGTGAGAAATATTATGTTAGAACATTTTTTTCTTCTTAAAAATTAAAATTATTTTAATTGACAAATCATAATTGTATACACTTATGAAGTACAGTGTGATACTTTGACGTCGGTATAATTGTGGAACAAATAAAGCTAATTAACATGCCCATCATCTCATATACCTGTTATTTATATAATGAGGCATTTGAAATGTACTGTCTTCTTTGAAATAGATCTCAAAACTTATTGTTCCTTTCTATCAAAACTTTGTTTCCATTGACCGATAACTCCCCATTTCCTCCCTCCCCAACCCTTAACTCAGGACAGCCTCTGGTAACCATCATTCTGCTCTCTACTTCTACGAGTTCAACTATTTTTAGCTGCTATATAGAAGTGAGATTATGTAGCATTTATCTGTTTGTACCTTGGTTTATTTCACTTAGCATAATGTCTTCGAGGTTCATCTACATCGTCACACATGGCAGAGTTTTCTTCTTGTAAAATGCTGAATATTTTCCATTGTGTATGTATATGGTAATGTCTTTATTCATTCATCCACTGATGGATGCTTAGATTGATTCCATATCCTGGCTATTGTGATTAATGTTGTGGTGAACATGGAAGTGTAGCTACCTCTTCAACATATTGATTTTAAATCTTTTGGATATATACCAAGAGGTGGGATTGGTGGATCAAATGATAGTTAAGCTTTTTTTTTTTTTCTGTATGGACTTTCCAAACTATTTTCCATGATGACTATACTAATTCACACACCAACAATGTATAATAGTTCCTTTTTTCTCCGTATCTCCAACAGTGCTTATATTTTTCATGTTTTTGATATGTCATTCAAATAGGTGGCGGTGATATCTCTTTGTAATCTTAATTTGCATTTCCTTAGTAATGAGTGATGCTGAGCATGTTTTCGAGTACTTGTTAGCTTTCTTTACATTATCTTTTGAGAAATGTCTAAGTTATTGGCCCAGTTTTAATTGATTTACTTGTTTCCTTGCTATTGAGTTGTTTGCTTCTGATATATCCTTGGTATTATACCCTTATCAGATATATAGTTTGCAAGTATTTTTTCCTGTTCTATAGATTTTTCTTTACTTTGCTAATTATTTCCTTTGCTGTGCAAAAATTTAACAAAGTAAAGAAGATTTTTGTTTTCAAGACTAGCTCTCATCTCACTCTGTTGCCCAAGCTGGTGTGTACTAGCATAATCACAGGTCACTGCAACCTCAAACTCCTGGGTTCAAGTGATCCTCCCACTTCAGCCACCCAAGAAGCTGGGACTGCACGCATGTGCCACCACACTTGGATATTTTTTCAAACTTTTTGTAGAAACAAGTTCTCCCTATGTTGCCCAGGCTTGTCTCAAATTCCTGAGCTCAAGTGATCCTCCTGCTTCAGCCACACAAAGTGCTAGGATTACAGGCATGAGCCACTACACTTGGCCCAAAGTTAAAAGAATTAAAATTATATCCAATATCTTTTAAGACATTATGAAACTAGAAATCAACAACAGAAGGCATCTTGGAAAATACGCAAATACGTGGAAGTTCAACAACATACTCCTAAACAACCAATGGGTAACAAAGTACATTTATAAAAATCAGAAAATATCTAAGGCAATTGAAAATGAAAGCACAACATACCAAAACTTAGGGATGCAGCAAAAGCAGTGCTATGAGGAAAATTTATAGCAATAAATACTTACATCAAAAACAAGAAAGATCTCAAATAAATAACCCAATGTTACACCTTAGGAACTAGAAAGAAAGAAAATAACACACTAAGCCCAAAGTTAGCAGAACTTAGGAAATAACAAAGATCAGAGAATAAATAAATAAGGGACTATAAAAAAAGAAAAAAACAATGAAACTAATATCTAGTTTTTTAAAAAAGATAAACAATATCAACAAATCTTTAGACAAACTAGAAAAAAAGTACACAAAATTCAAATAAATAAAATCAGAAATTAAAGGAGAAACGTTACAACTGATACCACAGAAGTACAAAGGCTTATAAGGAACTACTGTAAATAATTATATGACAGCAAATTGAACAATCTAGTAGAAATTCATAAATTCCTAGAAACATGTAATTTACCAAGAGTGAATCATGAAAAAATTATAAATTCTGAACAGAAACATGAGCACAGAAATTGAATCAGTTATACAAAATCTCCCATCAAAGAAAATCCCAGGACCTGATGGCTTCACTGCTGATTTCTACCAAACATTTAAAAACTATTACTATTGCTTCTCAAACTTCTGCAAAAAATCAAAGTAGACAGAATGATTCCTTTCCAAACTCAGTTAATGTTTACAGTAATACCTTGATACCAAAGTCACACAAGGATACTACAAGAAAATTACTAGCCAGTATTCCATGTGGACATATACATAACATCCTCAAGAAAATACTAGGAAACCAAATATAGCAAAGCAATAAAAGATTAATTCATCTCAATCAAGAGGGATTTATCCCTAGGATGCAAGGATACTGGAACACATGCAAATCAATATATGTGATAGACCACATTATCAAAATTAAGGATAACATTATACGGTAATCTCAATAGATGCAGAAAAAGCATTTGACAAAATGTAATACATTTTCATGATAAAATTCTCAATGGGTCAGGTGGAGAGGGAGTGTAACTCAAAACAACAAAGGCTACATATGACAAATCCATAGGTAATATTATACCCAACAGTAGAAATGTAAAAGGTTTTTCTTTAAGATTAAAGACTAGACAAGGCCCATCTCTTTTCTTTTTATAAAAAAATTTATTTATTATTATTATACTTTAAGTTGTGGGGTACATGTGCATAACGTGCAGGTTTGTTACATATGTATACTTTTGTGCTATGTTGGTGTGCTGCACCCATCAACTCGTCATTTACATCAGGTATATCCCAATGCAATCCCTCCTCCCCTCCCATGATAGGCCCCGTGTGTGATGTTCCCTTCCCCGAAGTCCAAGTGATCTCATTGCCCAGTTCCCCACCTATGAGTGAGAACACAGTGGTGTTTGGTTTTTCTGTTCTTGCGATAGTTTGCTGAGAATGATGGTTTCCAGCTGCATCCATGTCCGCATTAAAGGACACAAACTCATCCTTATGGCTGCATAGTATTCCATGGTGTGTATATGTGCTTACATTTTCTTAATCCAATCTGTCACTGATGGACATTTGGGTTGATTCCAAGTCTTTGCTATTGTGAATAGTGCTGCAATAAACATATCGTGCATGTGTTCAGTAGCATGATTCCATAACCTTTGGGTAATATCCCAAAAATGGGATGTCAACAAAAATTTGTCTTGGGATCCCTGGTAAACGCCAGCACCAAGCTTCCGGCTAATGGTTGAATTATTTGGCAATCCCACCAACAGCAAGTGACTGGCTTCACATCCTCTCCAGCACTCCAAAGAGCTCTCTGACTTTCTATTCTATTCTAACCAAGGAGATGGTATCTCAGTTGTGGTTTATTTGTATTCATGCCCAGTGATGATGAGCATTTTTCATGTCTGTTGGCCATGAATGTTCTCTTTGAGAACCGTTCAGTTCATATCCTATTCACTTTGATGCAAGCATATTTTTCTTTGTACTGTTTCGAGTTCTTTAGGTTCTGAGGCCAGCCCTTGTCGGATGAGGACAAAATGCCTCCCATCTCCAGGCTGCCTGTTCCTGAGCCAGTAAGCCTCTTGCTGCAGCTTCCTACTAATGATCCCACTGTCACTCTGGCCTTGCTGCCAGCCTATGTTTGGATACAGTTCGCCCCATGCCTCATGTCCTGAATCACCACCCAGGCTTCTCCCCGGCTCTTATGGTATTAGGTCTAACATTTAAGTCTCGAATCCATCTTGAATTAACACTCTTCGTATAAGGAGTAAGGAAAGGATCCAGTTTCAGCTTTCTACTCTATGTATTAGCCAATTTTCCCAGCACCATTGATTAAATAGAGAATCCTTTTTCCCCATTTCTTGTTTCTCTCTCAGGTTTGTCAAAGACTGATGGCTGTAGATGTGGCATTATTTCTGAGGACTCTGTCTGTTCCATTGGTCTATATCTCTTTTGGTACCAGCAATTACGCTGTTTTGGTTATCAGCCTTTGTAGTATAGTTTGTCAGGTAGCGTGATGCCTCCAGCTTTGTTCTTTGATTTAGGATTGTCTTGAGATGCGGGCTCTTTTGGTTCCATATGAACTTTAAAGCAGTTTTTTCCACTCCCAGGAAGTTAGTCTCCATTGGTAGCTTGATGGGGATGGCATTGAATCTATAAATTACCTTGTAGTATGGCCATTTTCACGATATTGATTCTTCCATCCATGAGCATGGTATGTTCTTCCATTTGTTTGTGTCCTCTTTTATTTCACTGAACAGTGGCTTGTAGTCCTCTCCTTTGAAGAGGTCCTTACATCCCTTTGTGTTGATTCCTAGGTATTTATTCCTTTGAAGCAATTGTGAACAAAGTCTATTCCTGATTTGGCTCTCTGTTTGTCTGTTACTGGTATAAGAATGTTTCTGTGATTTTGCACATTAATTTTGTATCCTGAGACTTTGCTAGTTGTTTATCAGCTTAAGGAGATTTTGGGCTGAGACAATGGGGTTTTCTAAATATACAATCATGTCATCTGCAAGAGGGACAATTTGGATCTCTTTCTTTCCTAACTGAATAATTCTTTGATTTCTTTCTCTTGCCTAATTGCCCTAGCCAGAACTTCCAACACTATGTTGAATAGGATGCGGAGAGGCATCCCTGTCTTGTGCCAGTTTTCAAAGGAATTTTTCCAGTTTTGCCTATATCCAGCATGATATTGGCTGTGGGTTTGTCATAAATAGCTCTTATGATTTTGAGGTACGTTCCATCAATACCGAATTTATTGAGGGTTTTAGCATGAAGGGCTGTTGAATTTGTCAAAAAGTCTTTTCTGCATCTATTGAGAGATAATCATGTGGTTCTTTGTCTTTGGTCTCTGTTTATATGCTGGATTATGTTTATTTATCATAATGTTGAACCAGCCTTGCATCCCAGGGATGAAGCCCACTTGATCATGGTGGATAAGCTTTTTGATGCTGCTTGAACTGGTTTGCCAGTATTTTATTGAGGATTTTGCATCGATGTTCATCAGGATATTGGTCTAAAATTTCTTTTTTGTTGTGTCTCTGCCAGGCTTTGTATCAGGATGATGTTGGCCTCATAAATGAGTTAGGAGGGTTCCTCTTTTTTCTATTGACGGGTAGTCGTAGCTGAATGGTACCAACCTCCTTTGTACCTCTCTGGTAGAATTCAGCTGTAACCGGCCCGGTCCTGGACTTTTTGGTTGGTATTAATTATTGGCTTCAATTTCAGAGACTGCTATTGGTCTATTCAGGGATTCAACTTCTTCCCTGGCTTAGTCTTTGGAAGAGTGTAAGTGTCCAGAAATTATTCATTTCTTCTAGATTTTCCAGCTTATTTGCGTAGGAGGTGTTTATGTATTCCTCTGATGGTAGTTTGTACTGTGGGTCGTTGGTGATATCCCTTTTATCATTTTTGTGACTAAGGCCTATTTGATTCTTCTTTCTTCTTTTATTAGTCTTGCTAGTGGTCTGCCAGAATTCTAGACTCCCATACAATAATAATGGGAGACTTCAACACTCCACTGTCAACATTAGACAGATCAACGAGACAGAAAGTTAACCAAGGATAGTCCAGAATTGAACTCATCTCTGCAAAAAGGACCAATAGACATCTATAGAACTCTCCACCCTAAATCAACAGAATATACATTCTTCTTTAGCACCACATCGTACTTACTCCAAAATTGGACTAATGCACTAAAGCAAAGCACTCCTCACCAAATGTACAAGAACAGAAATTATAAATAAAACTGTCTCTCTCAGGAACACAGTGCAATCAAACTAGAACTCAGGACTAAGAAACTCAATCAAAACCGCTCAACTACATGGAACTGAACAACCTGTCTCTGAATGACTACTGGGTACATAACGGAAATGAAGGCAGAAATAAAGATGTTCTTGGAAACCAATTAGAAACAAAGATACAACATACCAGAATCCTGGGACACATTTAAAGCAGTGTGTGAGGGAAATTTATAGCACTAAATGCCCACAAGAGAAAGCAGGAAAGATCTAAAATTGACACTCTAACATCGCAATTAAAAGAACTAGAGAAGCAAGAGCAAACACATTCGAAAGCTAGCAGAAGGCTAGAAATAACTAAGATCAGAGCAGAACTGAAGGAGATACAGACACAAAAAACCCTCCAAAAAATCAATGAATCCAGGAGTTGGCCCATCTCTTTTCAATGTAGTACTGGAACTCCTAACCAGAGCAATAAGGCAGGAGAAAGACATAAAAGGCATCTAAATTTAAAGGGAAAAATGAAATTGTCTCTATTTGCTGACAAGATGATCTTATATGTTAAAAGCCCAAAAGACTTCACCAAGAAAGTATTAGAACCGATAAATACATTCAGTAAAGTTGCATGACACAAAATTGACATATACAAAAATCAATAGTATTTCTATACACGAATGACAGACTATTCACAAAAAAATTAAGAAAACAATCCCATTTACAATGTCAACGAAAAAATAAAATATTTATGTATAATTTTATCTAGGGAGGTGAAAGACCTTTATACTGAAAGATATAAAACACTGATAAAAGAAATGGAAGAAAACACAAATAAATGGAAAGATACACTACGTTCATGGATTAGAAGAGTTAATATTATTTAAACGTCCTTAATACCCTTAATGATCCACAGATTCATTGCAATCTTTATGGAAATTCTCATGTAATTTTTCAAAGAAATGGAAATAAAAGTTTGGATTCATTTGGAACCACAAAAGACCCCTAATAGCCAAAACAATCTTGAGTAAAGAGAACAAAGCTGGAGTCATCGCACTACTTGATTTCAAAATATGTTATAAGGCAATTTCAATCAAAATGTCATGGTACTGCTGTGAAACTCTATATATCAAACAATGGAACAGGATAGAAAGCACAGAATAAATCCAAGCATTTATAGTCAGTTGATTTTCAAATAAACTGCCTAAAACACACAATAGGGAAAGAACAATCTGTTCAATAAATGGTGTTGGGAAAACTGGACATTTTCCTGCAGAGGAATGAAATTGCCTTCTTATCTCACACCATATACTAAAGTCAAATCAAATTGCATTAAAGAGTTCAATATAAGACTTAAAAACTGTAAAACTACTAGAAGAAAACATAACAGAAAAGCTTATCAACATAGGCCTGGGCCACAATTTTTGGGATATGACCTCAAAAGCATAGGCAAAGAAAGAGGAAAAATAGACGAATTAATAGAACTGACTCTTCCTATGAAAACAGTGAAACAAAACTTATACTGGATTTATGAAACAATTATAGTTTTTTAAACCTCTCAAGATTGAACTAGTAAGAAATAGAACCAGGCCTGGTGCAGTGGCTCATGCCTGTAATCCCAGCACTTTGGGAGGCTGAGGAGGGCAGATCACGAGGTCAGGAGATCGAGACCATCGTGGCCAATACAGTTAAACCCCGTCTCTACTACAAATACAAAAAATTAGCCAGGCGTAGTGGCGGGCACCTGTAGTCCCAGCCACTCGGGAAGCTGAGGCAGGAGAATGGTGTGAACCCGGGAGGCAGAGCTTGCAGTGAGCCAAGATTGCACCACTGCACACCAGCCTGGGTGACAGAGCGAGACTCTGTCAAAAAAAAAAAAAAAAAAAAGAAAATAAATAGAACCATAAGCAGACTAATAATGAGTAATAAAATCTAATCAGTAATAAAAAATATCCCATGGGAAAAAAAAAAGTCCATAACTAGATGGATTCAGAGCTGAAATTTAGCAGACATACAAAGAGTAGCTGGTACCAATCTTCTTAAAACTACTCCAAAACATTGTGGAGGAAAGATTCCTCCCTAACTCATTCTACAAGTCCAGTATCACCCAGATACCAAAATCAGCTGAGAACACAACAAAAAACTGCACGCCAATATTCCTGAAGAACAGAGATGCAAAAGTCTTCAACAAAATCCTAGAAAATCTAATCTAACAGCACATCAAAAGGATAATTTACCAAGATTCAGTGTGCTTCATTCCAGGGATTCAAGGATGGTTAAACATATGAAATTTAATAACCTGGTCCAGCACAAAAACAGAACTAAGAGCGCAAACCATATAATCATATCAATAGATGCAGTAGAATTTTGGATTTTGAAACAATCCAACATCCCTTTATTATATAAAGCCTCATCAAACTAGACACAGATGGAACATACCTTAAAATAGTAAGAGCCATGTATGACAAATCCACGTCAACTTCATATTGAATGCGGAGAAGTAGAAGGCATTTTCTCTAAAAACTGGAAGAAGATAAGGATGCCCGCTGACACCACTCCTATTCAACAAAGTACTGGAAGTCCTAGCCAGAGAAATCTGGCAAGAGAAAGAAATAAAATAGATCCAAATTGGAAAAGAAAAAGTCAAATTATCTTTCTTTGCAGGTGACATGATTGTAAACCTAGAAAATACGAAAGACTCCTAGACTTGATAAGCAATTTTAGTACAGTCTCAGGATACTAAATCAACATACAAAAATCAGTACCATTTCTAAACATCAATAACGTTCAAAGCAGAGAACCAAATTGAGAGTTCAATTTGATTTATAACGGCTACAAAAGAATACATATCTAGGAATATATTTAACCAAGGAGGCAAAAAATCTCTATAAAAAGAACCATAAAAAATTATAAGTGATATTGTAGAAGATACAAACAAATGAATAAAAAATCACATGATCATGGATCAGAAGAATCGACATTATTAAAATATCTAAACTGCCCAAAGCCATTTACAGATTGAATGCAACCCTTACCAAATTACCAGTGTCATTTTCCATAGAATTAGAAAAAACAATTCTAAAGTTCTTAGGGAACCAAAAATAGCCTGAATAGCCAAAGCACTTCTAAGTAAAAACAACAAATTCAGAGGCATCATCTTTTTTTTTTTTTTTTTTTTTTTTTAATTTATTTATTATTATTATACTTTAAGTTGTGCAGGAATGCATGTGCATAACGATACGGGTTTGTTACATATGTATACTTATTGCCATGTTGGTCTGCACCATCAACTCGTCGGTACATCAGGTGTAACTCCCATTGCCAATCCCTCCCCCTCCCCCTCCCCATGATAGGCCCCGGTGTGTGATGTTCCCCTTCCTGAGTCCCAAGTGATCTCATTGTTCAGTTCCCACCTATGAGTGAGAACATCACGGTGTTTGGTTTCTGTTCTTGTAGCATTAGTTGCTAAGAATGATGGTTTCCAGCTGCATCCATGTCCTAGGGGCGCAAACTCATCCTTTTTTATGGCTGCATAGTGATATTCCATGGTGTATATGTGCCACATTTTCTTAATCAATCATCACTGATGGACATTTGGGTTGATTCAAGTCTTTGCTATTGTGAATAGTGCTGCAGCCAACATATGCGTGTGCATGTGTATAGCAGCATAATTTATAATCCTTTGGGTATATCCCCAGTAATGGGATGGCTGGGTCATATGGTACCTCTAGTTCACAGATCCTTGAGGAGATCGCCATACTGTTTTCCATAATGGTTGAGACTAGTTTACAATCCCACCAACAGTGTAAAAGTGTTCCTGTTCTCCACATCCTCTCCAGCACCTGTTGTTTCCTGACTTTTAATGATAAGCCATTCTAGCTAACTGGTGTGAGATGGTATCTCATTGTGGTTTGATTTGCATTCTCTGATGGCCAGTGATGATGAGCATTTTTCATATGTCTGTTGGCTGTATAGATAATGTTCTTTTGAGAAATGTCTGTTCATATCCTTTACCCACTTTTTTGATGGGGTTGTTTGTTTTTTTCTTGTAAATTTGTTTGGCAAGGAGTTCTTTGTGAGTTCTGGATATTAGCCCTTTGTCAGATGAGTAGTGCAAAATGTTCTCCCATTCTGTAGGTTGCCTCTGTTCTCCTGATGAGTAGTTTTCCTTTGCTGTGCAGAGGCTCTTTTAGTTTAATGAGATCCCATTTGTCAATTTTAGCTTTTGCTGCCGTTGCTTTTGGTGTTTTAGACATGAAGTCTTTGCCCATGCCTGTCCTGAATGGTACTACAGAGTTTTCCTCTAGGATTTTTATGGTATTAGGTCTAACATTTAAGAGTCTCTAATCCATCTTGAATTAATTTTCATTATAAGGAGTAAAGGAAGGGATCAGTTTCAGCTTTCTACTTATGGCTAGCCAATTTCCCAGCACCATTTATTAAATGAGAATCCTTTCCCCATTTCTTGTTTTTCTCAGGTTTGTCAAAGATCAGATGGCTGTAGATGTGTGGTATTATTTCTGAGGACTGTCTGTTCTGTTCCATTGGTCTATGTCTGTTTGGTACCAGTACCATGCTGTTTTGGTTACTGTAGCCTTGTAGTATAGTTTGAAGTCAGGTAGCGTGATGCCTCAGCTTTGTTCTTTTGACTTAGGATTGTCTCTTGGAAGTCACGGGCTCTTTTTGGTTCCATATGAACTTTAAAGCAGTTTTTCCAATTCTGTGAAGAAACTCATTGGTAGCTTGATGGGGGATGGCATTGAATCTATAAATTACCTTGGGCGGTATGGCCATTTTCACGATATTGATTCTTCCTATCCATGGTATGAGTATGTTCTTCCATTTGTTTGTGTCTCTTTTATTTCACTGAGCAGTGGTTTTAGTTCTCCTTGAAGAGGTCCTTTACATCCTTATGGCTGGATTCCTAGGTATTTGATTCTCTTTGGAAGCAATTGTGAATGATTCATTCATGATTTGGCTCTGTGTTTGTCTGTTATTGGTGTATAGAATGCTTGTGATTTTTGCACATTAATTTTGTATCCTGAGACTTTGCTGAAGTTGCTTATCAGCTTAAGGAGATTTTGGGCTGAGACAATGGGTTTCTAAATATACAATCATGTCATCTGCAAACAGGGATGAATTTGACTTCTTCTTTTCCTAACTGAATACCCTGATTTCTTTCTCTTGCTAATTGCCCTAGCCAGAACTTCCAACACTATGTTGAATAGGAGTGGTGAGAGGGCATCCCACATCTTGTGCCAGTTTTTCAAGAATTTTTCCGGTGCTTTGCCCATTCGAAATTATGATATTGGCTGTGGGTTTTGTCATAAATAGCTCTTATGATTTTGAGGTATGTTCCATCAATACCGAATTTATTGAGCGTTTTAGCATGAAGGAGCTGTTGAATTTTGTCAAAAAGCCTTTCTGCATCTATTGAGTTAATCATGTGGTTCTTGTCTTTGGTTCTGTTTATATGCTGGATTATGTTTATTGATTTGCGAATGTTGAACCAACCTTGCATCCAGGGATGAAGCCCTTGATCATGAGGTGATAAAAGCTTTTTGATGTGTTGTTGAATCCGGTTTGTCGGTATTTTTATTGAGGATTTTTGCATCGATGTTCATCAGGGATATTGGTCTAAAATTCTCTTTTTGTTGTGTCTCTGCCAGGCTTTGGTATCAGGATGATGTTGGCCTCATAAAATGAGTTAGGGGAGGATTCCCTCTTTTCTATTGATTGGAATAGTTTCAGGAATGGTACCAGCTCCTCCTTATACCTCTGGTAGAATTCGCTGTGATCCATCTGGTCCTGGACTTTTTTGGTTGGTAGGCTATTAATTATTACTGAATTTCAGAGCCTACTATTGGTCTCGGGGGATTAGCTTCTTCCTGGTTTAGTCTTGGAAGAGTGTAAGTGTCGAAATTATCCATTTCTTCTAGGTTTTCCAGTTTATTTAGTAAGTGTTTTATAGTATTCTCCTGATGGTAGTTTGGCATGTTCTGTGGGGTGGGTGGTGATATCCCTTTATCATTTTTAATTGCGTCGATTTGGTTCTTCTCTCTTTTTCTTCTTTATTAGTCTTGCTAGTGGTCTGTCAATTTTGTTGATCTTTTCCAAAAACCAACTCCTGGATTCATTGATGATTTTTGGAGGAGGTTTTGTCTCTATCTCCTTCAGTTCTGCTCTGATCTTAGTTATTTCTTGCCTTCTGCTAGCTTTCGAATGTGTTTTGCTCTTGCTTCTCTAGTTCTTTTTAATTGTGATATTGGTGTCAATTTTGATCTTTCCTGCTTTCTCTTGTGGGCGTTGAATTGCTATAAATTTCCCTCACACTGCTTTAAATGTGGTCCCAGAGATTCTGGTATGTTGTATCTTTGTTCTCATTGGTTTCAGAAGAACATCTTTATTTCTGCCTTCATTTTAGATTTATGTACCCAGTAGTCATTCAGGGGCAAGTTGTTCAGTTTTCCATGTAGTTGACGGTTTTGATTTAGTTTCTTGATCCTGAGTTCTAGTTTGATTGCACTGTGGTCTGAGGGCAGTTTGTTATTTCTGTTCTTGTACATTTGCTGAGGAGTGCTACTTCCAATTATATGGTCAATTTTGGAGTAAATGCAGATGTGGTGCTGAAGAATGTATATTCATTGATTTGGGGGTGGAGAGAGTTCTATAGATGTCTATTAGGTCTGCTTGCTGCAGAGATGAGTTCAATTCCTGGATACATCCTTGTTAACTTTCTGTCTTGTTGATCTGTCTAATGTTGACAGTGGAGTGTTGAAGTCTCCATTATTATTGTATGGGAGTCCTAGAATGCTCTTCTTAAGTCTCTAGGACTTGCTTTATGAATCTAGGTGCTCCTGTGGTAGGTGCATATATATTTAGGATAGTTAGCTCTTCCTGTTGAATTGATCCCTTTACCATTATGTAATGGCCTTCTTTGTCTCTTTGATCTTTGATGGTTTAGGTGTTTATCAGAGACTAGGATTGCAACCCCTGCTTTTTTTGTTCTCCATTTGCTTGGTAAATCTTCCCTCCATCCCTTTATTTGAGCCTATGTATGTCTGCATGTGAGATGGGTCTCCTGAATACAGCAGACTGATGGGTCTTGACTCTTTATCCAGTTGCCAGTCTGTGTCTTTTCATTGAACATTTAGTCCATTTACATTTTAAGGTTAAGATTGTTATGTTTGAACGATCCTGCCATTTATGATATTAACTGGTTATTTTTGCTCGTTAGTTGATGCGTTTCTTCCTAGCCTTGATGGTCTTTACATTTTGGCATGTTTTGCAATGGCGGTACGGTTGTTCCTTTCCATGTTAGTGCTTCCTTCAGGGTCTTGTAAAGGCAGGCCACCAATTGGTGGCAAAATCTCTAAGCATTTGCTTATCTGTAAAGGATTTTATTTCTCCTTCACTTATGAAGCTTAGTTTAGCTGGATATGAAATTCTGGGTTTAAAATTCTTTTTCTTTTAAGAATGTTGAATATTGGCCCCACTCTCTTCTGGCGGAGGTTTGCTGCCGAGAGATCTGCTGTGAGTCTGATGGGCTTCCCTTTGTGGGTAACCCGACCTTTCTCTGGCTGCTCTTAAGATTTTTTCCTTCATTTCAACTTTGAGGTAGATCTGGCAATTATGTGTCTTGGAGTTGCTCTTCGGTATCTTTGTGGCGTTCTCTGTATTTCCTAGTTTGAATGTTGGCCTGCCCTACTAGGTTGGGGAAGTTCTCCTGGATGATATCCTGAAGAGTGTTTTCCAACTTGGTTCCATTTTCCCTCACTTTCAGGCACCCCAATCAGGCGTAGATTTGGTCTTTTACATAATCCCATACTTCTTGCAGGCTTTGTTCATTTCTTTTTCTTCTTTTTTTTCTTTTGGTTTCTCTTCTGGCTTCATTTCATTCATTTGATCCTCTGATGATACTTTCTTCCAGTTGATGCAATTAGGTTACTGAAGCTTGTGCATTTGTCGCATTATTTCGTGTCATGGTTTTCATCTCTTTCATTTAGGTTTAGGACCTTCTCTGCATTAATTAGTCTAGCCATCAATTCTTCCACTTTTTTTTTCAAGATTTTAGTTTCTTTCGCTGGAGTACGTAATTCCTCCTTTAGCTCTGAGAAATTTGATGGACTGAAGCCTTCTTCTCTCATCTCGTCAAAGTCATTATCTGTCAGCTTTTGATCCGTTGCTGGCGATGAGCTCGCTCTTGCGGGGAGATGTGCTCTTATTTTTGAATTTCAGCTTTTCTGCCCTGCTTTTCCCCATCTTTGTGGTTTTATCTGCCTCTGGTCTTTACATTGATGGTGATGTACTGATGGGGTTTGGTGTAGAGTGTCCTTCCTGTTTGATAGTTTTCCTTCTAACAGTCAGGACCCTCAGCTGTCGTCTGTTAGGTGCTTGAGGTCCTCCAGACCCTGTTTGCCTGGGTATCAGCAGCAGAGGCTGCAGAAGATAGAATATTTCTGAATGGCAGTGCACCTGTCTGATTCTTGCTTTGGAAGCTTCCTCTCAGGGGTGTACTCCACCCTGTGAGGTGTGGGAGTGTCAGACTGCCCCTAGTGGGGGATGTCTCCCAGTTAGGCTACTCAGGGGGTCAGGGGACCCACTTGAGCAAGGCAGTCTGTCGTTCTCAGATCTCCAACCTCCCTGTTGGGAGATCCACTGCTCTGTTCAAAGCTGTCAGACAGAGTCGTTTCGTCTGCAGAGGCTTCTGCTCGTTTATTTTTACTGTGCCCTGTCCCAGGGGTGGAGTCTGCAGAGTGAGCAGGTTTCCTTGAGCTGCTGTGAGCTCCCGCAGTTAGACTTCAGCAGCTTTGTTTACCTACTTGAAAGCCTCAGCAGTGGCGAGCCCACTCCCCAGCCTGCGCTGCTGCCTTGCCGGTGAATCACAGACTGCTGTGCTGGCAATGAGGGAGGCTCGTGGGCTGGGACCCTCGGCCAGGTGTGGGATATGATCTCCTGGTGTGCCTGTTTGCTTAAAGCGCAGTATTGAAGGTGGGGTTACCCGATTTTTCCAGGTGTTGTGTGTCTCAGTTCCCTGGCTGGGAAAGGGATTCCCTTCCCCTTGGCGGCTTCCCAGGTGGCCGTCTGCGCCCTGCTTCCTTCTGGCTGAGTGGGGCTGCAGCAGCTGACCAGCACCGATCGTCCGGCACTCCCAGTGAGATGAACCAGTACCTCAGTTGAAAATGCGAAATCACCGGTCTTCTGTGTGCGGTGGGAGTTGGAGGCGGCTGATGTCGGCCATCTTGCTCCGCCCCTTCCAGAGGCATCATCTTATCTGACTTCAAGGTGTACTACATACCTATAACAACTGAAACATCATGTTACTGGTAGAAAAATAGACACATAGATAAACAAAACAGAACAGATAACCCAGAAACAAAGTCACATGCCTACACCCAACTCATCTTTGATGAAGTCGACAACAATAAACAAGGAAGAAAGGAAATACCCTTTTCAATAAATAGTGCTGGGAAAACTGGCTAGCCATATGCAGAAGAATTAAAGTGGAATCTTATCTGTCATTCCATACAAAAATTAACTCAACATGGATTACATATTTAAACATAAGATCAGAAATTATAAACATTCTGGAAGAAAACCTAGGAAAAACTCTTCAAGACATCAACCTAAGCAAAAATTTATGACAAAGACCACAAAAGTAAATGCAACAAAAATAAAAAGAAATAAATGGGACTTAATTAAACTAAAAAGCTTGTGACTAGCAAAAGAAATAGTCAACATGAAACAGGCAACCTACAGAATGGGACAGTGTATTCACAAATTATGCCTATGACAAACAACTAATGTCTGGAATCTACAAGGAACTCAACAAGAAAAAAACAAACAACCCAATTAAAAACTGGGCAAAGAACATGCAGATGTTTGTCAAAAGAATAAAAATACAAGACGCCAAAAATCATGAAAAAATTCTCAGCATCACTAATCACCACAGAAAGGCAAATTAAAATCACACTAAGATACTATATTATGCCAGTCAGAATAGCTTTTAATAAATTGTCAAAAAGTAACAGATGTTGGTGTGGATATGGAGAAAAAGATAAACTCATATACTGTTGGTAGGAGTGGAAATAAGTTCATCCTTTAGGAAAAACAGTATAATAAAACAGTATAATCTCAAAAAACTAAAAATAGAACAGCCGTTAGACTCAGTAATCTCATTACACACTATATATCCAAAGGAAAAGGAATAATTATATTAAAAAGATATCTGCACTTGTATATTTATCACAGCACTACTTTTAACAGCAAAGTCATGGAACCAACCTAAGTGTCTACCAGTAGTTGATTGGATGAAGAAAAGGTGGTATATAAACACCATGAAATACTACCTAGCCATAAAAAAAGAATGAAATTATGTCCTTTGCAGAAACATGGATGAAGCTGGAGGTCATTATCCTGAGTAAACTCAGAAGCAGAAAATCAAATATTGCATGTTCTCACTAACATGTGGGGGCTAAATAACTGATACACAGGATATAAAGACGGACAGAATAGACTATGGGGACTCCAAAAAGGTATTGATTTGGATGAGGGTGAGGGTTAAAAAATTACTTATTAGGTACAATGTTGGGTGATAGGTACACTAGAAGCCCAACCTCCACCATTGCACATGTAATATCCATGTCATAAATAAGCACATGTACCCCTTTAATCTAAAAAATGTAAGTTTGTACCAGAAATGTGTCCGCTTAGCATTTCTCTATATTTAAAAAAATTAAGCAAAATTTTGTATGTATTTTGTTAATAAAATGAGTTTACTATAAGTTGAAGAAAATTATGTGAAGTATTAATCTTTACTATAAAAATGAGAACTGTGTAGGTGTATACATTATTTGTATTTATGAAACACAGTGACTGCTACTCTGGCTAACACAGTCTGTCTTTGCAGTATGATGGTATTCTGAGAAGGATGCTGTTATACACTCACTGCTGTAATCAGCATGATCTGCTGAGATCATTTCAATAAGACCCGGACTTAATTTCTTTGCTTCTCAGTTGTAATTTTACTGGAATAAAAATTGATTATATTTCAGAAAAATTACAGTAGTGATGCTTACAATGAAGAACTTTTTGACGATAAAGTATCATAAATATTAACATGACAATGATGTAATTTCTGTCATTATAAAAGATGACAGAGTACACAGTAGATTTTCTTTCGCTTGGTTATGAGCAGAAATTACTGTTGCCTGGCACTTAGGCTACTTAAAAACAATATTTTTATTAAGTCATTTGCCTACTAATAGTTCCCTCTTTCCTCTTTGTCTGCAGAGAAAAATAAGCAGAGATATAGATAAAAAACTGAGTACCAATTCACATTTATTGCTATATCCTATAAACTTATTTCAAATACTGATATTAAAACCAGGAGTTGAAAAATATAGAAAGTTTCAATTCAAAAATACTGATATATGTTAATTCTATGACCTGTACACATTTTTTTATAAAACTGAAAAATAAGATTAAAATTATGTAACTTTTGTATTAACAACATATTTATTCTAAGTGCTTATAAGGAGAACATATATTTGCAATTTTACTTGGCAATTCTCATGTGTAGTAAAGATAATTCATTATTCTAGATGTAAAAATACTGAAATAAAATATGAGCAGATAATAATGAGTAAGATGGTGTTGTAAATGTCCTGATTACAGATTAAAGGAGAACCCCAGCAAAGATTTTTCTGCAGCCTTGCAGATGATTTTTCACCTCTCTTTCTCTCACACATTTTATTTCTCTCTCTATATATAGATGATAGATAGATAGATAGATAGATAGATAGATAGATAGATAGATAGATCCATTTTTCTTATAAAGAATTCTTTCAAATTCTGAATGCAAGCTAAAAAGAACAGAGACTTCAGAAACCAAACATTAAAAAACATAAACTTCACAAAAACTTTAGTAAAGTCATTAAACAAATGAAGGCAGTAACCTTCAACAAAGGGAAAAATACAAGAAAAGAGAAGAGTGTGATGTTCAGAGTTATAATATTCAAAACATCTAGTTTTTAACAAAAAAAAAAAAAATGGAGCAAGGAAAGAAAATAGAAACTGGCCTATTAAGTAGAAATAAGTAAAAATTTTCCTTAAGGAAAGCATTGGATTTTCTAGAGAAAGACTTTAAATGAACTGTTTTACAGATGCTCAAAGAGCTAAAGAAAAATATGGAAAAAGAGCTAAATGACACGTATGAACAAATAGAGAATATCCATAAAGACATAGAAATAATGAAAATTAGCCAAACAGAAATTCTGGAGCTGAAAAATATCATTATTGAAATAAAAATAAAAGATACCCTACTACAGAGTTTTAATAATAGATTTAAGTGTCCAGAAAAATGAATCAACAAACTTAAAAATAAGTCAATTAAAATTATCCAGTCTGAGTACCAGAAAGGAAAAACCATGCATAAAAATGAAGAGGCCGGGCACGGTGGCTATCGCCTGTAATCCCAGCACTGTGGGAGGCTGAGGTGGGTGGATCACAAGATCAAGAGATCGAGACAATCCTGGCTAAACACCGTCTCTACTAAAAATTAAAAAATTAAAATTAAAAAATTGCCGGGCGTGTTGGCAGGCACTTGTAGTCCCAGCTGCTAGGGAGGCTGAGGAAGGAGAATGGCGTGAACCCAGGAGGTGCAGCTTGCAGTGAGCCGAGATCGTGCCACTGTACTCCAGCCTGCATGACAGAGCGAGACTCCGCCTCAAAAAAAAAAAGAAAAAAAAAAGAAGAACTTCAGAAAACTGTGGTACACCATCAATCACACTAATACATAAGCAATGGTAATATCAAAAACAGAATTTATAAAAAAAGGATCAGGAACAATTTTCACATAAATAGTGTCTGAATTCTTCTCAAATTTAATAAAAGACATGAATCTACACATTCAAGAATTACAATAAACTTCAAGAAGTATAACCATAAAGAGATCCACGCTGAGACACATTATAATCAAATTGTCAAAAACTAAGGGCAAATAGATAATCTTAAAGTAGCGAGATAGAAGTGACTCATCACCTACAAGAGTTCTTCAATAAGATTTTTTAAAGACCCACCAATAATTATACTTCTGGCAGAACTATCCTTTAAAATGAAAAATAAATTAAGATATTCCCAGGTAAATAAAACCTGAGGGAGTCTGCTGCTAGGAGGACTTACCTGCAAGAAATGCTATAGGGTATCACTCAGGCGGAAATGAAATGCCACTTGAGAATAACTCAAAGTCATAGGAAGAATTTTAAAATGCTGGCAAAAGTAACTATATTAGTATATTAGACTGTCCTTGCATTGCTATAAGGAAATACCCAAGACTTAGTAATTTATAAAGGAAAGAGGTTAAATATTACCTTTTAGTTATGCTGGCTTTACAGAAAGCATGGTGCTGGCATCTGCTCAGCTTCTAGGGATGCCTCAGGAAGTCTACAATCACGGTGGAAGGGGAAGTAGGCACGACATATTGTGAAAGCAAGACCAAGCAATAGAGAGTGGGGTTGGAGCCACCACACACTTTTAAATGATCATATCTCATGAGAACTCACTCACTATCATGCAAACAGGAGCAAGTGGGTAGTGGGGTAAATCATTTGTGAGAAATCCACTCCATGATCCAATCACTTCCCACCAGTCTCCACTTCCAACATTAGGAATTACAATTCAACATAAGATTTGGGCAGGAAAAAGTATACAGATTATATCAGTTGGTAAAGATATAAGCCTGTATTACCAAATTTTCAGTTATAACTTTTTTTGGTTCCTAAAGATTTAGAAGATGAATTCATGAAACTATAATCATGAATCCATGTTAATGGTAGACAATACATAAAGATGTAATCTGTGACAGTAACAACATAAGAGGGTGGAGCTGTGTAAAATCAGATATTTGTATGCTACAAAAATTAAGTTGCTACCAATTCAAAATAGATTAATATCAATTGAGAATTTTAACAGTAATTATCATGGAAACCCAAAAGAAAATATCAAAACTATACTTATAAGGAAATGGAAAGAGAATTAAAATGATACAACACCATAAAATCTGTTAATCACAAAAGAAGCTAGTGATGGAGGAAATGAGAGAAAAAATGTATAGATCACACAGGAGATAATAGCACAATGGCAGAAGTATGTCTTTCCTTAATAGTAATTCAAATGTAAAAATGTCAATAAAAAGAAAGATTGACAAAAGGGATATTTTTTAAATGATTCAATTATATGCCATATACCCACTTGAGATTCAAAGACACAAATGGGTTGAAAGGGAAAAAAAGAAAAAAATATATATATATATATGATTAAAAGAGTAACCGAAGAACTGAAGTCTGTATTCATACTGACAAAATACACTTTAAATAAAAACTTTTTCAAGAGACAATATAGGAAATTATAAATGGATAAAAAAACTAATCAAGAATATATAACAATTTGAATATATAGTTATCAGTTAACAAAGCACCAAAATACACAAAGCAAACATTGACAGAATTGAAGAGAAAAATAGAAAATTTAAAAAAATCATTAGAATCTCTACCTTCAATAATGGACAGAAAATGCAGACAGAAGACAGGTAACTAGATTATTTATAATGTTATAAACCTACTAGACCTAACATACATTGATAGAACATTCCATCTAATATTCACCTAATAACAGCATATTACAATTTTTTGTCAAGTGCCCTTAGAACATTCTTCAGGATTGAGCATATGTGAATACCTTAAACAAATTTTAATAAATTTAGAAATATTGAGCTCTTTAAAATATCTCATCCAACTACCCTACAATGAATGTGAACACTGATAATAGAAAAACAAAAATTAGAAATTACACAAATACTGTATTAGTCAATTCTTGCATTGCTATAAAGAAACACCTGAAACTGAGTAATTTATAAAGAAAACAGATTTATCTGGCTCATGATTCTGAGGGCTGTACTGGAAGCACAGCAGCATCTGCTTCTTGTGAGGCCTCAGGAAGCTTACAATCATCGTGGAAAGTCAAGGGGAATGGGCACCTTAATGATGAAAGCAAAAGCAAAAGAGTGAGAAAGGAGGTGCTACACACTTTCAAACAATCAGATCTCATGATAACTTTCCCACTCTCATGAAGGCAGTACCAAGTGAAATGGTGCTAAACCATTCATGAGATATCTACTTCCATGATCCAATCACCTCACACCAGGACCCACTTCCAACACTGGGGTTACATTTTAATATGAAATTTGGGCAGAGGAATACTATAGAGGTAGAAGCATTGGGTAAACATTCCTACTCCTAAAGGGAGAAATTGGTCAAAAGAAAGGGGCCACAGACCCGTGCAAGTCCAAAACCTAAGAGGGCAGCCATTAAAACTTAAAGCCCCAAAAGTATCTCTTTTGACTCTATTTTCTACATCCAGGGCACAGTACTGTGTGGGGTAAACTCCCAAAGCCTTGGGCAGCTCCATCCCTGTGACTTTGCACTGTTGACTTTGGAAGTCACTCTCACAGGCTGTTGAGTGCCTGCAGCTTTTTCAGGTACAGGATGGAAGCTGTTCGTGAATCTACTATTCTGGTGTCTGGAGGATGGTAGCCCTTTTCTCACAGCTCCAGTAGGCCATGCCCCAGTATGGACTCTGTGTGGGAGCTTCAATTGCGTATTTCCCCTCTGCACTGCTGTAGTTGAGGTTCTCTGTGAGGGCTTTGCCCCTGAAGCAGCCTTCTCCCTGGATACCCAGGCTTTTTCATACATCCTCTGAAACCTAGGTGGAGGCTCCCAAGCCTCAATTCCTGTACTCTGCACCTGCAGGCTTAACACCACCTGGAAGCTGTCAAGGTTTATGGCTTGCATCCTCTGGAGCTGCAGCTCAAGCTGTATCTGGGCACCCTTGAGCCATGGCTTCAGCTACAGCAGCCAAGTTTCAGGGAACAGTTTCCTGGGGCTATACAGGGCAGTGGAGCCTTGGGCCTGGCCCAGAAAACCATTCTGTCCCCCTAGGCCTCTGGGCCTGTGATGGAAGAGGCTGCCTCTTAGATCTCTTGAAATGCCTTCGAGACCTTCTTCCCATTGGCTTGGCTAAGCCTCCTTTTTAGTTATGCAAATTTCTCCATACTCTTTGAATTTCTCCCTGAAAATGGGCTTTTATTTTCTATCACATGGCCAGGCTGCAAATTTTCCAAACTTATATGCTCTGCTTTAATTTTAAACATAAGTTCCAGCTTTGAGTCATTTTGTTATTCACACATCTGAGACAGGCTGGTAGAAGCAACCACCAAATCTTGAAAACTTTACTGCTTAGAGATTTTTTCCATCAGATACCCTAAATTAACACTCTCAAGATTAAAGTTCCACAGATCCCTAGGGCAGGGGCACAATGCAGCCAAGTTATTTGCTAAGGCATAGCAAAAGTGATGTATAACTTGGTTCCAAATAATTTCCTGATTTCCATCTGTGACCTCCTCAACCTGAACTTTATTGTCCATATCACTATCAGGATTTTGGTCACAACCATTTAACTAGTCTCTAAAATGTTTCAAACATTTCCTCACCTTCCTGTATTCTGATCCCTCCACACTCTTCCAACCTCTGCTTGTTACCTAATTGCAAAGCTACTTTCACATTTTTAGCTATCCTTGTAGCAATACCCCACTCCCAGTATCAATTTTCTGTGTTAGTTTGTTCTTGCATTGCTATAAAGAAATACTTGAGACTGAGTAATTTATAAGAAAAGAGGTTTTCAGCATGGCGCTGACATCTGCTTGACTTCTGGGAGGCCAAAGGAAGCTCACAATCATTGTGGACAGTGTAGGGGAACAGGCATGTCACATGGCAAAAGCAATAGCAAGAGAGTGAAGGGGGGAGTGCTACACACTGTTAAACAATCAGATTTCATAATAACTCACTCATTATCATGAGAACAGTACCAAGGAGTATCATGCTAAACCATTCAAGAAATATCCAACCCCAAGATACAGTTACCTCCCACCATGCACCACTTCTAACACTGGGGATTGTATTTCAATATGATATTTGGGCAGGAATACACATCCAAACTATATCAGATACATACAATTTAAAACACACTCTCTTAAACATGAGTCAAAGAAGAAATCAAAAGAGAAATTGAAAATACGTTGAAATATATAAAAAGGAAAACACAATATACAAAACTTGTGGGATATAGCGAACATAGATCTCTGGGAGAAATTTATAGCTAAAAATGCCTACATCAAAAAGAAGAAACACCTCAAAATAACAACCTACCTATATGTCTTAAGGAAATAGAAAAATAAAATAAAGATAAACTCAAGACTAGCAGAAAGAAGGAAACAATAAAGAGTAGAGTGAGTATGAATGAAATATAGAAAAGAAAATTAATAGAGAGTATTACCAAAAGAAAACTTGGTTCCTTAAAAAGATCAGCAAAACAGAACCTATGAGCTAGATGAACAAAGAAAAACAGAAAAGACGCATCAACTAAAATCAGAAATGAAGTGGCCACATTAATACCAACCTAAAAAAATAAAAAGTGTAAGAGAATTCCATAAACAATTGTACACCAAAAATTAGATAACATAGATTGAATTGACAAATTTCCTAAAACACACAAATTACCAAAATTGACTAAAAAAGAAATAGAAAATCTCCATAAAAGTTTTGTGATTGGAAATTGAATCAGTAATAAGAAAATCTCCTGACAAAGAAAAGTCCTGGATCAGTGGCTTCACTGATGAATTCTGCTAAACATTTAAAGAATCAACAGTAGTCCCTCTTAAACTCTTCCCAAAAAATAAGAGAACAACCTGCTTCGTTGTCTGAGTCCAGCACTATCCTGATACGAAAACCAGGCAAAGACAACACAATAAAATTACTGACCTTATCCCTTTTGAATATGGATGCAAAATTTCTCAACAATATACTATCAAACCAAATACAGGCGCATACTAAAGGGGAAAAATATTTTTTAAAAAATGCATAACAAAGTGCTTAACTTATTGACTAGCACAATACATGCCTTTAATAATTGTCAGCAATTATTATTGCCATAAATGTTTCTATTGATTTCATTGCTGCTATGACTCTTTGTGTCCCTAACCCTCAGTATATAGCCTAGTACATATAATATTTATTTGTCTGATATGCTTATAAAAAATGATTTTATCTACCTTAATCTGTGTCCTATAATTAATACAAGATATATAGAATGATAGTATTGTTTACTATAAACTCCTGTAATTGAAGAATATTTTTATTATTATTTAATTCCTTCAAACTAAGAAATATTTTGTGCATTATTTTACTCAATGCATGATTGATGATGCACAATACATGATTATTTGAGTAAATTAATAAATATACAGATAAAAATTGGTTATACTGGAATATAGGGTTTTAAAGCATTAAGCTTGCAATAGATAAGGCTAAAACATTGAGAAATAGATACTTTGTTCTCCAGACTTTCAATAGTTTATTTAACAGCATGTTAAAATACCAGAAAACCTCTAGGGTATAAGTTCACGAAGATCACTGGCCGTATCCTTTTCTCCTGACATTTTTACTCAATGCCTATTACAGTCTGATAAGCATAGATGTAAAATAAATGAGAATAAATGAATGGCAGTAATTCGGTAAGTCACTCACACAACACTGCATGGGAAATGCCTATCTTAGAATACATTTTTCTCAGTTCTGTTTTTAAAGCCCAAAGGAAATGCTACCATATTGCATGCCCAGTTAATTTAAAATGGATGCAAAAACATAAATTTGCATCAATGCACTAAGAATTCATCACGTTATATTATAAATCATTAAACAAACATGGAATATTAAATTAATGCAGTGCCAAAGTTAACAGAATATTCCTAACTTGTCTGTAAAAACTAATATCTGGAACAAAAATAATCCATTTTTATTTTAATTCCTTTAAAAAGATTAAAGACTTTAAAAATATGATTATTACTTGGGGTAGAGAAATTTATTTCAAAAGACTTCATAATAAATATGATTATCATTTAGTTATTTTATCTGTTTTTAGCATATTAGCAAAATGCTTTAAAATAATTGACACATTTTTGTACATCGAGAAAGGATCAATTGATATCACTTCTTTTTAACTATTCCTTGGTTAGAATACATTAATAAAACATATCTAAAATGTATATGAAAAAGCCTTGTTAATGCAAAGAATACAAATAAATGTACTGCATTGTTTTTATCAATATCAAAACCCCTTTACAATAGTATGGCCTGTTTGGGGGACTGTGATAATTAAAAGGAAATTAGACCTGTCCTGTTTTCACAATTATAGGCCATTTTACGTATACTACTAATAATGTTTTGCTGAAAAATATAGTAACTAATTCATGGTTACCTCCAAATGAGCTCCATAACAAATAGTAGGAAATAGGTAATATAAACCATCCCTGCTGCATTGCTATGAAATCTTTTCCTTAATTCAGAAATATTTCGTAAGAGAGAATCCTTCCAAATTTCCCTATAGAGTGGCATGAATCTATATACACTGGACACATTCATTAATATCTTCTTTATACTGCTATAAACTTTCTTTCTCACAGATATCTGAAATTTGGATACAATAGAACAATTACTAGTATCTCCACCCTCTCTTTGCTAAATAATGCTTTCATTACAATGATAATTTTAATTTTTTTAAATGTGTTTAATGAGTTAATGTATATGTACACATAGATACATATATACATATATATACTCCTCACTCATTTTCAACGAAATTAATCACATAAGTTTTTGAAACCTACAGATAATTTCCTCTGGAGCATGTCATATAAGCTCTTTTTATTCTACTTATTTTTATTTCCTATACAGACAGGATCTCACTCTGTCTCAGGCTAGACTGCAGTAGTGCGATCACTGCTCACTGCAGCAGCAAACTCCCGGGCTCAAGAGATCCCCCTGCCTCAGCCTCCTGAGTAGCTAGGAATAGAGGCATCCCCCACCACATCTGGCTAATTGCTAAACAAAATTTTTTGTACCAATGGGGTCTTGCTATGTTTCCCAGGCTGGTCTGGAACTCCTGGCCTCCAGAGATTCTGATTACAGCTGTAAGCCACTGCATCCATCCTAGAAACTCATATTTAAATAAAAATGTATTATATTTTAAATCCTGATGCCATGCCTATGGAAATTAATATATTTCTCTTTGGCAAGTATTGTTTTATTTCTACCTTCATAAGGTATATGTTATCTTTGTATGATAATTTTTATGCTATTTATTTGTATTTAAATAGTGTCAAGTCACGTACAAATTATTGACTATTTAAATCTTCTTAAATTTTAATAAAATCTAATTGCTTATAATATTTAAATTATTATAGCCACATCTTTGCTTTGCTTCTACATGTTAGAAATTAGTTTGCTAATTTTGATATTAAAGCAAAATGATGAACATCTATTTGAGACTGTTATGAGGCATTTGATCTTATCTCCCATGTAATTTTTTTTCTTGCTTTTAAGTTAGAAAGTTTCACCCTTTCTCATGAAGAGTATAAATAGATTAAGCACTATATTCACTGTCTTACCTATAATTGTGTATTTATAATACAATTTTTGTTAATGGAATTTCTCTAGTTGTTAGCTTACCCTATGAAGTACTGATTTCTTTGGTAATTTTAAAAAAATCAATTAATACTGATAATATGTCCCCTGAATTGAAGATAAACTGATGTGTTCTAAGTAATTTCAAGAACATTAACTTCAAGGTAATTGAAAGAAGTTTTTCTTATGTGTTTGATTCTTAGCAAAATGTCAATATATTTTGCATATAAATGAATATACACAAAGGGAAAGAACAGATTACTTATTTATGGGAATATTACAAGGTCACATCTCATACTTCTAGGAGCTTTATGTAATGACATCTATTTTAGTTTCTTATTGATACATTTATTTATCTAATTAATTCTGCCAGTTGAGTATCTACTAAGCATCAGGCATTTATAACTCTAATATATGAGAACCGTTCAATCTTTTAAAAATTTTGTAATGAAAATATAATTTTTGCAAAAACTGTGTATAATACAGGAATAGATTATGCAGCATCCTGCCCTTTAAGGAGTTAACAGTTTAAAAGTAACTATAAAACAGGATAATATGTGTAGGTTCTGGGCAAAATGGCTGACTCCATTGCCTCAAAGTGAGACTTATCCTATGGTGCAATTCATGCTCCATTGTTTTTCTTGAAATCAGACTGCAGCTTCACTCCATCTGAGACTATTTCTTTGGTTAGCTTCTTTTCCTGTCCTTTCCTGCTTTCCTCACTTCCTTATAGTTTTGTATTGTGTGCATTTCTTCAATAAGTTACTTGCTTGCTCTGGTTTTAGAAACTCTGACTCAGTATATCCAGGTAATATTTTAGGCAGTCTTCATAGGTACTAAATAATTAAATCCTAATAACAACCCTAAAATATAGGTACTATAACTTTTCCTACTTTATAGATGAGAAAAGTGAGACAAGAAAATTTAAATAATTGACCCAAGAAGTGGAAGAGTTGGAAAACAATAAAAGCTATGTTTGTTGAGCATGTGGTATACTCCAAGCTTTCTACTGATTATGTTCTTATAATGATGGTGTGAGATCAATTACATTATTAATTCAATTTAATCCCTGCCTGATGAAGTACATATTAGTGGTTAACCGCTCAAGTAACTCTGATTGCTTTCCTATTTCATAGCTGAGTAATATTGGACATGCTTTACTTATTTCAATACCTCAGTTTTTAAAATTTGTGTATGAGAATAACAATATACTGTAAATCATCTACAGTCATTATGATAATTAGACATGATAATACACAAAGTGCTTAGAACCCTTTCTAGTGTGTAGTGAATATGGAATAAGTTTTAGCTGGTATTGTTATTAATATTAGCATTCTTACAAATTTTAGAGTAGTTATCTGAAGATCAAATAACTAATAAATGTTGAAATTGGAATTCAAGCCCAAACAATTAGGAGACTAAATTTAACAGCCAAATATATAGATGATATCCCAGTAGTATGAATGTTATATATTTTGAAAAAAATGACAATTTTTTTGCAGACCTTTTCTTTAACATGGTATCTATATGGTAAAAAACTAAGTTGAAAAACTGATACAAAATTGGATAATGGAGAACATTGAGCACCAAGCAAAGACTGTGAGATTTAGGACTAATTTTCTCCATGAGCAAAAGAAGCATTAAAGACCTTTTTCACCATGGTATGACTTTGGATATTAGCATGGTTCAGTTTGGATTGATGCTAATGATGAGTAGTAAAATGTTGAAAATTGAAATGCAGAAGAACACTCAAGAAGGTATAGAAATAGGCATATGGTAGGCATATAGATGTAGTAGGCTTGGCTTTAATGTGTCAAAAAAAAAAGTACTGGGATAGGAATCCGTGTCTGTCTCATCACAAAACCTGCACCCTTGAATGCAATCACTACCACACACGATATAGTAGAAGGACAGAATTTGTGAGAGACAGTAAGATATGGTATTGAATAGTATTGTGTTTGCAATATACTTTATAGTTCAAAAACTTGTTCTGTTTTCAAACTTGTTAAATAAGTATACCAAAAAAAAACAGTAGTTTGTAAAGCTCATTTGGGCAACACAGTCAGAAAGAGGAAATTACTAATCCAGTTTAACGCACTGAATAATTGATGTAATTTTAAAATCCAAGCAAAGATGCCCATCAGTAACAAGAAATTTTCCAAATAAAACTAAGGAACACACTGCAAGTTTAAAATCTGTATTATGAAATTCACTTACCTAGAAGTAACTGTTGAATTTTTGAAGCCAGTTTGATTATCAGAGAAAATTACTTCATTGGGAACATTTAAAAAAAAAAAAAAAAGGAAAGGGAAGTAAATATGAAGTGAAGAAAGGCCTGGAAATAAAGGAAGAAGAGAATTTTTGAGAGACTGAAGGAAGAGGAAGAAAGCCATTAATGAGTCATTATTACTCCTTCAACAAAAGCATAACTACAATAGTTGGAGCTTAGTGACTAACTAATGTATTATACGGAATCATAACATTCCATGTTCCCAAGTGTTTCCACCGGTAAATACAATCGGTGGTAAAGCCAAAAGAAATAGGAAATGGTTATTTTGGATCAATCATCTCAAGAGTAAAGCATACTTATTTTATAATCAGGTCCTGTTTTAGAAATTGAGAAAACAGAAGTGAATTCCAATGGATTACTGAACTATATTATATTATAATCAAGTGAGGGAGGAGGAATAGGGAATTAAATATCAATAGTATTTTGAATCAGTACCTAGAGAGAGCTATGGGAGGAAGTAATCATCTTTCTTTGTTAAGAGCAAAAATCATGTCCTTTACACTGTAATCTCTAGCATAGAATTTCTGTATATGGTTGTTCAATATATACTTGCTGAATTTAATCAGATTAATGTGATTTAGAACATGGCAATATCAATAAAATAAAGTTGAGATTCAAAATTGTGGCATTCATATCTCTGAATAAACTGTGGCATTCATATCTCCAGAAAAGAGGATACAATTTGTGTTTTGAGTATCTGGTTTATTTCTGAAAGTTGAGATCACATTGTTGACATAATATATACTACATAGCCATAGAGGACTGATTTTACCCTTTTTTCATCTCCTTGCTCTCTGTATATCACTTGGAAGAATGCAGCTCCAGGAGCAGTTTTCTATAACAACTTTCAATTCAATTCTACTTTATCAACAAAATATTTTGAGTTTCAAGGCAGAATTTTGTACTATACAGTCTAACAAATGACCTCAATTTTCAACTTTATTGGCAACTTGTAACCACTGACTCAGCATAACTATTCATCATCCTTTCTTATGAGTGAGCTTACTGAATGCAGTTATCAGCATATGGCAGATTCTATATGACTGCTTCAAGGACTTTTGTAGAGGTTTGCATATGATTGAGAATTCGTGAGCTGTTCCACATTTGTGTCTCTTCTCTGGGTGCATACATTTAGCAAATGATGCAGTGAGCTTACAAGGGCTGAGTTGGAATCACTTAATGCTCCACATTTTTCATTTTATCAGAAGCTTAAATGTCAAAAGAAATGTTCTCCACCATATAATCAAATTTTATTAAGGTGAAACACTTTTCTGATGATGATTATATTCAAGTATATTCAAGAGGAATTCTTTCTAATTAAAACTATTTGAAAAAATTACAAGTTATTTATTTAGATTTTAAAAGATACATAGTTTATGTCTTTTTAGGGACATTGTTATTTTGGGTTATAAATTTATGGCCAATTTGACATATTTCTGTTGTTTATTTTATTTTAATGTTCCTGAGAACACAGGTGATAATTGCAAAATTATGGTACCACTAAAAGCAACTAAGAGAGAATGTCCATCTTGGAAGATAAGTAGTATGTCAATAATATTAAATAAAGCAGATATTTAAAAACCTTTGAAAATACATTGTACATTCAGTAAACAGTTGTTGTACTACAATAATAATTTATTATTTTCTCATATAGTATTTCATGTCTTCTACAAACTCTAATACTATCATCGTGCTAAAGGCAGCTTTTATTATGCATGCAAATGTATATCATATATATGTAATATACAAACATGGATATATTGAACACAACATTAGTTTCAGATACCTACATTTCATAATCAAATTTTATTATAGGGAACAATTTTCTACTGTTCACTCCTTTGCAATATAGGGCAATTATAAGAATGAACTTGGAACAAAATTTCTAGTTACAAATTAGAAATATTTAATATCAGCTTTATAATAAGTCTCAATAGCAAATAATTTTAGTATGCACGAAAAGCTCTTTGTACTGCACAGGCACTAGATTTATACTTCCTGAGGCGTGAAAGGAAATTGGTCGCTAAATGGATTGTTTAAATTTCAAGGGTTTTTGTTCCAACCAGGACACTAGCTTTTCAAATAAATAATATGGATTTTAACCCTTAGAGTGGAAGTTGAAAGTTGAATAGCCCTGTGCCTAATGAGCTCCTGGTATGAGTGACCCATATATAAGAAATGGTTTGGCAGATTCAGTAGTTTATGATTGTCTTTGCGACTAGACACTAAACCAGTTTATCAATACCTGATGGTCTTATCATACCTGTTTTCAGTAACGGGTAAAGGATTTCAATGACCATTCAAACTTTTTTATTTTGTTTTATTTTACAAAGAATTACTTTTGATGAAATAAAATACCAAGTAATCAGTCATGTATTTTAAACACTATGTCATATACTAAAATACATATGTTCTCAAACATGTGGGTATAAGCATGAAACATCTCCAAAAAGAAAACAAAACCCTTAGAGGAACAGAACGTGGGAACTGGAGAAATGTTTCAAAACGATGTAAGTGTTACTGTCTATTCGTATTTAACTTCCAAATTATGTACACTCTGCACTCTTAAAACAAATAATTATAGCTTTACTATATATTTTATCTACCCTTTTCCTGTTGGCATACCTAGTATGCACTTTCTCTAAAATAATTTAAAACAAGTTTTCCTATTTAAATTTCTTCAGCGAGATTTGTTCTACTTCTATGTGTTAATTCTCTTGACAGTTCGATTATGTCAAATACAACTACCTAATACTAAAGATAATACCTTAGTCTTGTGGCATGGTATGTATGCTAAAATCTAAAGCTCTTTCACGCCCTTATGATATCCGTATTTCTTATGATGGCCTCTTTAGGGAATGAGTCATATAATTACCTGTGAAATGCTTTAAAAATCTGAGGGTAATAAAAAATAGGTTTTAATTGTGTAATTGACAACAGAAAGCAAATCACATTTTTAAAATCTAATGGTACCCATACAAAATGAGGCTAGTAAAAATTTAAGTTAAAAAGCTTGGTTGTTTGGATTAGTCAAGACACATGTATAACAAATAGTAACATTTCCAGATTAAGGAACCTATCCTGTCAATTATTTGCACCCCCAATGGAGAAAAGTATTTACAGAGGTAATAAGAGAGTGAAGAAATATTAGGAGAAGAACAGTTCTGTGTTTAGGAATAATTGAAACATAGCCTGGAATTGCCATGCTCCTCATTTCACGTGATAGTTTCACCTTTTGTCCATAAAACACTTAACTAGGTTTTGTTTTTATTTTCCACTTTACCTGTGCTTCACTAATTTATTTGTTACATGTTCTCAGATATGTATCTTTGTAAAACATATGGTTTTATTTCACAAGTATGATTCACGTAAGTGTATTTGCTATTAACTCATTCACTCCCATTTTACCTAACATTGTATTAAATTCTGTCTATGTTGCTATACACAAACTAGTTATTTGTGGCAAGTGTTCAATAGTGTGTACATATCACATTTTATTTGTTCATTTCCCTAGTGATGAACACATAGGTAGGTTTCAGCTCTTCGTTAGTATATGTTGGAAAGAATATTCCCATACAAGCTTCTGGACTAATGTGACTTAGTATATATATGGAATATAGAGATTACAATATATATGAATATTGAGTATATATATGTACTAGCATATTATTGTATTATGTAATTTTCTAATTGTTCCCAAGTTGATGGTTCTAAGAAAAGGGTCTGAATTTTAAAATTTGCAATTATCTAGCACTAGCAATTTAACCCATCTCAGTCATGCTTTTGTTTCTGTGAACTGAATATCCAAGTCCTTTTTGTATTTCCCTATTAGATATCAATATATTTCTTGCTGATTTGCAGGAATTCTTATATTCTAGATATCAGCATATGTACCATATAAAATAAACTTTACATATTAAAACATCTCTAAAATGTATATGTATTTTATGTGCATAAAATTGGCCATAGATGTTCATACAGATATCACTTTTATATCCAAGTAATATTAAATTGATGCTTTCAATATTTGCAAATTAAGCATTCTAAAGGATAATAAAAATGTTGTACCATAATTCATTTAATATATATTTAAAATTTTTTTGATGTTACATAAAATAATGATACTTCTAAAAAGTCAAATTCATGTTAAAGCTGATAAAACATAGTTTTACTTAGTGGTTTTAGTTACTGAAAGTATTTTTTCTAAAGTATATCATTTGTCATTTAATTGACATTTTGTATCTTTGTTAACAAAAAAAGATAATTTCAAGATAGTAAAACTAAGGTTTCATTTTCTTTTATATGCTTTTGAAATCTTTTGGGATTCTTTTGCCAATTCTAGATCATAGGCATTTTCTCCTCCTACACTTTCTTCTGTTAGTCTTATAATTTCAACTATCTAATTTAGACACTTAATCTCCTCTAATAAATGCTATTCAATTTTATGGTGCAAAGTGAAAACATAGCTTTATATATTTTAATGAGTCGTTTGTACAGGAATATAGGCAATGAACCAATATTAACTGCAAGATATAATGAGCAGTCTTTCCCGTTGAATTATTATACTATGCTTAGTATTTATAATGTGTTGCTAATCTCTGCAGTCTCTTTTATTGATCTGTGTTTCAAATCTTATAAATCTATTTTAGTTCTGTTTTCAAACTACTCTATATTATAATTTGATTGGGTAATTTTCCCCCTCACTTCTTTATTCCTAGACCTCAAGTTAGTTACCAGTGGGAATCCATTTCCACAAAAGTTTTAGAACCTATTTATTTCATTTTTCAAAATAAATTGCAGGAATTCAGATTGGGATTGCACTAAAATTATGTTAAAAACTGTTGCCCTATCTATGATCATATTTATCTCTCAATTTTGTCGTATCTTCTTTAAATGTTTTTGTATAGATGATCGGAATTGATATTTTGTTGTCTTTTTAAATGGTACCTTATTCTGTATTTTATTTTCTAGCTGTGCATTTATGATATAGAAAAAAATTATCTATTTTGCAAGTGGATGTCTCCAGCAAAATTGCCTAAATCTACTATTAGCATAGATTATGTTTCATTCTCTTTGGCATTGAGTATTAATAATTATATCATCTACGTTAAATAGTTGTATTTCTTCCACTCTAATTTTTTTTTTTTTTTAATACTTTAAGTTCTAGGGTACATGTGCATAACGTGCAGGTTTGTTACATATCTATATTTTGTGCTATGTTGCTGTGCTGCACCTATCAACTCACAGCACCCATCAACTCGTCATTTACATCAGGTAGTATAACTCCCAGTGCACCTCCCTCCCCCTCTCCCCATGATAGGCCCCGGGTGTGTGATGTCTCTTCCCGAGTCCAAGTGATTCATTGTTCAGTTCCCACCTAAGTGAGTGAGAACATGTGTTTGGTTTTCTGTTCTTGTGATAGTTTGCTAAGAATGATGGTTTCAGCTGCATCCAAGTCCGTACAAAGGACAATAAACTCATCCTTTTTATGGCTGCAATAGTATTCCATGGTGTATATGTGCTACATTTTCTTTTAATCCAGTCTGTCACTGATGGACATTTGCTGATTCCAAGTCTTTGCTATTAGGACAGTGTCAAGAATAAAACATTACGGTGCATGTGTCTTTATATACAGCATGATTTATAATCCTTTGGGTATATCCCCAGTAATGGGATGGCTGGTCATATGGTACCTCTAGTTCTGTGATCCTGAGGAATTGCTATACTATTTTCCATAATGGTTGAAACTAGTTTACAATCCCACCAACAGAGTGTAGAAGTGTTCCTATTTCTCCACATCCGCCAGCACCTGCTGTTTCCTCGACTTTTAATGATTGCCATTCTAACTGGTGTGAGATGGTATCTCATTGTGGTTTTGATTTGCATTTCTCTGATGGCCAGTGATGATGAGCATTTTTTCATGTGTCTATTGGCTGTATGAATGTCTCCTTTTGAGAAATGTCTGTTCATATCCTTTGTCCACTCTAATTCTTAGGCATCTTTTTTGGTATGTTATTTTGACCATAATATCCACAATAATGTTACATACCAAAAGTAAAAATACTGTGTTTTATGGTTTTTTTTCCTTCACCCAAGTAAGGGAACACAGGTGAACTTCCTTCATGAAGTATAATATTTACTGTCAATTTTTCATAGCTAGTTCATTACATAGAAAATGTTGCTTGTGATTTCTAGTTCTCACTTTCTAAAAACAAGTAGATAATGAATATTTGTAGATTTTTTGATGTATAATAAAATTGTTTAGTAAATATGATGAATTACATTGTTAAAATGTTTAATTCATTCTTGGTAAATATAGCATACATACAAATAAATGTACATAGCCCCTATTTAATGTTTAAAAATAACAAAACAAAGGAGGTCCTGCTTCCAATAACAGCATAGTAGGTTTTATTAAACAAACTCTCTTGTAGATAAAATATGAACTATAAGCCTAATATACAATAAAAATTGACAATGGAAAGGAAACAAAGAACAGAAACTAAAGAGTACTAGACCCTTGAAAGAAGAGAATGAAGAGAGATCTATATTTTCAATCAGCACAAATTCCAGTTCCCTAAATATAAGATAGCTAGGATTTAAACAAAAATTTGCAACCTTTTTGGCTTGAATAGTTAGATAATAAAGTTTGAAGTTATAAGATTGAGAGGAAACAGAAAGATAACACAGATCTAGAGAGTGAGTCCTAAATCTCCATATAAACTTCACTCAAATCTTTGTTTTTCTCTTCATTTGGTATTTGCAAGGGACCCACTGATAAGCAACAAACAGCTGGAAGGCTGAAAGAGTGGCAGTAGAGATTTCAGCACCTGCCAACCAACCAGATTTCTCAGTCTGAAGAACACAGAGAAAAGAATGATAGTAAACACACAAGTCCAGTGATTTATGAAACAATCTGAAACAGTCTAACATGTATGTGATTAGCATCCCAGAAAGAAATGACAACTAGAGTGAGGAAAAGCCATTCCTTAATAAGTAATGACAAACGCTTCTGATATCTGAGGAAAATTATAAAATTACAGATCCAAGTATACAAATAATAGAAAGATAATGGCACCTAAGTACAACAGTCATACTGCTGATAATAAAGATAAAATGAAAATCTTGAAAGCTGCCAGAGAAAATGACACATCACATAAAGGGAAACATCTATATTTCTGTAGCTAACTTCCCATTAAAAATAATGAAGGACTGGGCACCATGAATCACCCTAGTAATCCCAATGTTCTGGGAGGCCAAGGCAGGAAGGTCACTTGAGACCAAGAGTTCGAGACCAGCCTCGGCAACATAGTGAGATCCCCTCTCAATGAAAAAAATTAAAAATTAGCTAGGCATGGAGGTGTGCCTGTAGTCATAGCTACTTCGGAGGCTGGGGCAAAGGATTGCTTGGGCCCAGGAGTTTGAGGCTGCAGTGAGCTATGATTTTGCCACTGCAGTCCAGCGTGAATGACACAGTCAGACTTTGTCTCTAAAAAAATATTTTTTTATTTAAAAAATGGAGACCAGAAGACAATGGAATAGCGTTAAGTTTTGAAAAATTCATGTGAACTTAAAACTGTACATAACAAAATATATTTCAAAAATAAAGGTTAAAAATTTAATATTACAAAATGAAAGAATTTGTTGTCAGGAAACTTGAACTTCAAAAATGCTGAAGAAAGTCATTCTGGATAAAGATAAATGATATCGCAATAAAATTTACGTCTATAGAAAACAAGGAGAAATGTCAGACGTGATAAATATTGGAAAAAATGTAAATATTATATATATATAGTTTCTTAATTTTGTTCAAAGCAAAACTGTTTTTGCAATAACACGAAATTTATTAGGAACGTAGATGCAATGTGTGGGACAACAATAGTACAAAATACGAATGCAAATAAAATTGTAACATATGAATGCAAATCAAAGTTATAACATTTTATATAAAGTCATTCAATTTTAACTCTAAATAAATTGTGAAAATTTCAAGATAACATTTTTATCATAATAATCATTAATGTAATAATGCAAAAACACAAGGCTTGGCTGATTAAATATGATAGTTAGACCGAATACTTTCTCGAAAATACAAACTTTATATATAAAAACGCAGATGTATTGAAAGTGAAAGAATGAAAAAATATGCACCATTCAAGAATTAAGCATGAGAACACTTCAGGGGCGTTATTCTTTCCATTTGTCATTTCTCTGACTCTTCTTGCTTTTCTCTCTTCTTGTGCTCCATTTTTTTCTGGTCATTTTGTCTTTCTTCCTGAAAAATTCAGGGCAAAGATACTAGGTTAAATCACGTATGGCATGAGGCTATGTGTCTAGGCTGAGGCTGGGAGAGTGACCAGTAACTCAGCATGAGTTTTCAAAGCGCGAGCAGGGTGAGGAAGGTCTCTACAGGAGTGGGCAACTCTAAGCAGGCTCATGCTGGAGCAGGCTGAGTCGGATACTCATGTGGAGTGGTGGCAAATGTCCCATAACAAGTTTCTGATGCCAAACAAAGCAAGGATGTTTTCCAAATACTAGTGGTAGGTCACAGCAAGAACATGACTTATTATCTTCAAGTATTACCAAAATTAAAAAATATATATATATGAAGAGAACACAGAAAAGAAGGGCACATGTCTCAGTAGTTAGAAGAAAGTAGAGATAACGTATTTCATAACTACAGAATGATGGCCAAGGATAAAATGATAGTGCCAAGATGGGGGTTCTGATAATCATTTTTCTAAATTTACAGTTTTGCAAGATCCTGGAAATCTCTTCAGTAATCAGATTTTTACATGGTTCATTTGTTAACTGTTTAAAAGAAAAATTTCTGAAGTAAGTTTACTAACAACCAATCCCTCCACTGCATAGAGGACATGAAGAGATCATCACCATGCCAACCACCAGGAATAGGAGTGCAAACACTTCTGCTCAGTGCATGCTGGGATGCAATGTTACCAATGCCTGAGTCCAGTGAGGTGGAAAACACTCCATGCAAAAATTATATGAAGTGGGTTTTTGGGGGTTTTTTTTTCCCTTTTTTTTTTTGAGACGGAGTCTCACTCTGTCTCCCAGGCTGGAGTGCAGTGGCATGATCTGGGCTTACTGCAACTTCTGTCCCCTGGGCTCAAGTAATTCTCCTGCCGCAGCCTCCCGAGTAGCTGAGACTACAGGCATGTGCCACCATGCCCGGCTAATTTTTTTGTGTTTTTAGTAGAGACGGGGATTTCACCATGTTGGTCAGACTGGTCTCAAACTCCTGACCTCAAGTGATCCACCCACCTTGGCCTCCCAAAGTGCTGGGATTACAGGGGTAGCCACCGTGCCCAGCTGGGGATTTATTACTGATATAAAGACAGTAATGGTCAAAAGAAGCCCAGGATCTATGGTGAGCCAGTCCCCCAGGGCTCAAGAAAACTGCCCTGGGCAAATGGAGGCTGATTGTGGCTGTCCCATTTGTAGCACAGCTGAAGGACCCCAAAAGGCAACCTGCCCTGCATTACAGATCTCAAGCACAATGTGAATTGCTGGGCAAAGCTTTCAAGGATATCCTGCTTCTAGGGGAAGGAAGAACAAACTCCAGGCTGTCCTAGGCAGTTTGTCCCAAACTCGTGATATTATATTCTCTAGGAGGGACAGCAACAGGACTCAGGCTGTTTTAGGCAATTCCTTCCTATCTCAGGATGGATAATTCCCAGCACATTTAGACTGATTCTTGAGAACTCCAAGGAAGAAAAAAGAGAGAACTGAGCTGATCCAAAGCCAATGAAAAAACTGTTCTGAAAAAGTCTTTTCTCCATTTTCCTAAAGCCCAATATTTCACTTATTTAACTAATATCATTTCTCTAGTTCTCAGCCAAACTTCAAAGTTTTGTGTAGCAGTACAGAAATTAACTTCATATGACTATATGCATAAGATTCACTTTTTGTTCATCTGCATCTCTCTCCATTATCCACACAGCAAGTCAATATACATTTATGAAGTATTTACTCTAAATAAGTCACCATGATAGGTAACAAGAAATACAAATAGTACAGATATTTTTCCCTTGAAATACTAACTGTGGGAATCTCCAGAATATCAACGATAAATATAATATCTTTTTGACTGTGGATCTCCCATCAGTACTACCTGATGACACAGGATCCTTAAAATTAAATTAAAAGTTAAAGAGATTACTCTCATTTGTTTATCTGCTGCTTTTGTGGTTGCCATCCTTAGTCGCTTTTTAACAAATAATTGCTTATATCTGGTTTCATCGATTTCACTCTTTCCATTCTCCCACTCAAATCAGGCCTTCAGCTTTATCAATCTATTGGAAGAGCTCTGTGAAAGTTGCAAATATGTTAACATGTTGTTATGTCCCCATAAATAATTAGCTTTCATCTTATGAACCCCAGAAGCAACTTGTGACATTGCTCTCATGTGACTTCCATGACACTATTCCCTCTTGATTATTCTTCTATGATGGTCTCCTTTTCAGTGCAAATATATATATATATATATATATGAAACAAGAGTCCATATATATATATTTCTTTTTTGTTTTGTATTGTTTTTGCTAATACCTTCTCATCCCTTTATTTTCTATATGTGGAACACAAACTTCAGATATCTTTTCTTCCTGGATGATTTCATTAAGTATCATGGCATTAAACAATATCTAAAATTATAATACATAAATTTACATTTCTGGCTCAGGTATGTCACATGAGCTTCTAGCTTTTATTAGTCAGTTGCCTATTGAACATCAATATGTAGATATAAGGATTTCAAATGTAATATGTCCGAAACAACTCCTAGATTTCAATCCAGCAACCTCAGACTCATTCTTAATTCCTCCCTTTTTCTTATATTCACATTCAATATTAGTATACCCTGTTAGGTCTACCTTCAAAATATATCCTAAAACTACCTCTTCCCACTACTGCTACACCAATTACCCTGCCTCTTTCCTCTGCAGTGAGTTTTTGAAATGGCCTCACTGCATTCCCCTTGTCCTATAACAGTCTATTAACAAGAAAGAAAACAGCAAAATTTTTAGAGACATAAATAATAACCTTCTCCTGTTCACCATCTTTTAATGGTTCCCCATGTCTTTCACTCAAAGAATATAGGCAATATTTTTAAATGGATTACAAGAGTTCATGCTTTCTGTCTCTCAAATACTTTCCTAGCTTCTTCTACTACTACCATCCCCCAGCTTTCACTGGACTTCATGGAATTACTCAAATATGGTAAGCATTCTCCTTCATCAGTGTTCTAGTGCTTGCTTCTCTCTCTTTGTAGATGCTCTTCTCCATATTTTCATTTTCCTCCAGGTCTTTGCTCAAAAGTCAGCTGACCAGTGAAACTATCCTCGGTCACCCTAAATAAAGTAGCACATTCCAACACTATGTTGAATAGGAGTGGTGAGAGAGGGCATCCCTGTCTTGTGCCAGTTTTCAAAGGGAATGCTTCCCATTTTTGCCCATTCAGTATGATATTGGCAGTGGATTTGTCATAAATAGCTCTTATTATTTTGAGATACGTCCCATCAATACCTAGTTTATTGAGAGTTTTTAGCATGAAGGGCTGTTGAATTTTTCAAAGGCCTTTTCTGCATCCATTGAGATAAACATGTATTTTTCGTCTTTGGTCCTATTTATATGATGGATTACATTTGTTGATTTGCATATGCTGAACCAGTCTTGCATCCCAGGGATGAAACTAACTTGACAGTGGTGGATAAGCTTTTTGATGTGCTGCTGGATTCAGTTTGCCAGTATTTTATTGAGGATTTTTGCATCAATGTTCATCAGGGATATTGGTCTAAAATTCTCTTTTTTTGTTGTATCTCTGCCAGGTTTGGTATTAGGATGATGTTGCCCTCATAAAATGAATTAGGGAGGATTCTCTCTTTTTCTGTTGGCTGGAATCGTTTCAGAAGGAATGGAACCAGCTCCTCTTTGTACCTCTAGCAGAATTCGGCTGTGAATCCGTCTGGTACTGGACTTTTTTGGTTGGTAGGCTATTAATTATTGCCTCAATTTCAGAACCTGTTATTGGTCTATTCAGTGATTCAAATTCTTCCTGGTTTAGTGTTGGGAGGGTGTAGGTGTCCAGGAATTTGTCCATTTCTTCTAGATTTTCTAGTTTATTTGCGTAAAGGTGTTTATAGTATTCTCTGATGGTAGTTTATATTTCTGTGGGATTGGTGGTGATATCCCCTTTATCATTTTTTATTGTGTCTATTTGATTATTCTCTCTTTTCTTCTTTACTAGTCTTGATAGCAGTCTATCAATTTTGTTGATCTTTTCAAAAAACCAGCTCCTGGATTCATTGATTTTTTGAAGGTTTTTTTGTGTCTCTATCTCCTTCAGTACTGCTCTGATCTTAGTTATTTCTTGCCTTCTGCTAGCTTTTGAATGTGTTTACTCTTGCTTCTCTAGTTCTTTTAATTGTGAAGATAGGGTGTCAATTTTAGATCTCTCCTGCTTTCTCTTGTGGGCATTTAGTGCTAATTTCCCTATACACACTGCTTTAAATGTGTCCCAGAGATTCTGGTATATTGTGTCTTTGTTCTCATTGGTTTCAAAGAACATCTTTATTTCTGCCTTCATTTCATTATGTACCCAGTAGTCATTCAGGAGCAGGTTGTTTAGTTTCCATGTAGTTGTGCAGTTTTGAGTTAGTTTCTTAATCCTGAGTTCTAGTTTGATTGCCCTGTGGTCTGAGAGACAGTTTGTTATAATTTCTGTTCTTTTACATTTGCTGAGGAGTGCTTTACTTCCAATTACGTGGTCAATTTTGGAATAAGTGTGATGTGGTGCTGATGTGGGGGGAGGGGGAGGGATAGCATTAGGAGATACACCTAATGTAAATTATGAGTTAACGGGTGCAGCACACCAACATGGCACATGTATGCATATGTAACAAACCTGCACGTTGTGCACATGTACACTAGAACTTAAAGTAAAATAAAAATAAAAAATAAAGTAGCACATTCAAAAACTTCGATTCCTGCCCAAGCGCTCTCTTTCCTCAGTATTCTGATTTTTATTTTGTTTCTAGCTCATAATACATATCGCCACCTGACATCTATCTCTATATATATTTATTTGCCTAATATTTGCCCCATCCCCAATAAAATATAATTTCAATGTCCCTTTTTACTTTTATTTTTGTTCACTGCTTTAATTTCATTTCCTTGAACATTTCCTGCCACATAACGCATACCCAATAAATATTTAATAAATGAATGAAAAAAAAATTTTCAGTACTAACATTGGTGCTTCCTATTTCTACATTTGCCTCCATAGTTGCTTGTCATTCTGACTACTTCCTTGGCCATTTTGTTACCTCTGCCTCCTATGATCCCACATAATGTTGCCACTTTCTTCTAAATCAATCTGCCTCTTGAAATAAAGAAGAATATTCTGGAAGGATATTAGAACAACCTCTCTAGAGAGACTCTAGAAAAAGAAATTAACTGAGTGACCCTACCCAGTATCAGCTCGAAATATATTACTTGCATTTGATGTGGAGGACTGGCTTTTTAATACTGGTAATGTTAAATTTTTTGGTTTCACATTTCTCCCTCAAGTCCCTTCAAACTATGCCATTCTTAGTGGGTAGTAAGTTGATATTATTGAATTCCCAGAGTGGGCATTACAGCCAAGTATCCCATGTGGAATTACACTGAACAAATCAAGATACTTTCCCTAAGGAGGTAACTAAAACAACATAATAAAGTGAGATATATGATAGTAGATATTAATAAGAAGCATTGGCAGTGTAGAAGAGACAGTAGTTAATTCTGGGTGTGGAGGTTGAATAGCTCTCATAGTAGTAGAAGCTTTTGAACTTAACCTGAAAATAGGCATGAATTTTTTATAAGTGAAAATAAGGAAGAAATATCTCCAGGCTATGAAAACAGCATGAGTAAAGGCAAAGAGGAATGAAGTATTGATGTGTTTGAGAAATACTGAATGATTCAAGGTGATTAGACCATAGGGTGCATGAGACAAATTGAGATTGATAAAGTAGGTTGAAAGTTACATTAATAAGGTCAAATGGGAAATACAGACTAATAAGAAACAAACAAAACTTTGTATTTCATAAAAATGGGAACAAGTGAGTAGACATTTCCTTTACAAAAAATAACTCCATGTGAGAGTTACTGGTGAATTTTGATACCCTCATATGATACTTGTTTTTCTCTAGGTTATTTTCTCTTGGATTACCAAATAATATTGTGTAACTGCTTGCTTGCTGCAGTTTTACTCCTGATTACCCTGTTTTATCCTTCCTTTTAGTTTCTTATTTATTACATGACTAGGTTTTAGAATCTCACTACTGTCTCTCCAGCACTGACCATTGTTTTTCAGCTCTCTTTCTACCACTTCCCCTTGACTTTGAAAAGAATTATCCCTATTTTAAACACTAAACAGATAACAAACCAAAGAATTGGTACATTATTTTATAAACATTCTTTATTTTATAAAACAGACAAATATATAATCTGTCCAAGGTGGAATTATTAATTCTTTAAATCTAGAACATGTGAATGTTCCGTTTCACACCTGACAATTCTGAGTGCTGTAATGCAACCAGTGCACTATTGTTAGAAAAGATAATTTCCTTTAGAAACCACACTCACTAGCCAAATATTCAAAATTTGGAGAGGATTCAAATTCATGAGCTAAAGGTAAAAACAGTTGGAATAAACTTGGTCTTTTATTGTAGCAGAGCTTCATTCCTGTAGTGTGTGTTGACTACTTCATCCCATAGAATTAAAAGACTGGATTCTCCCATAAGCAGAAAGGTTTCATAGTGACATATTAAGGATATATAGTTATTTCTAGAAATTAAAGATTTGTTTTGCCAAAGGACACATACTGGTTTTGATGTTAATCTTTCTGGATCCCAAGTTTTAAAGATATAGATAGGGAATGTATTGTCATACTCCCAATTAGAATAATAAAATGCTGGTTTTATTTAAGAAAATACTTAGAGTGGGCAGTGCCAGTCCTCGCACACAAACCCGTATCTAAATTTGCAATTTAGAATATTGCTGTTGATGGAAGAGATGGAAAAAGCATTTCATCCTTGACCTCCTTGAGTGTTGGCTGCAAAAGGCTCACAGCTGCCCAATTCTCCAGAGAATTATCTTCTATTGATCAGGCAGTTGGCCATGCTTGCTTATTATAGCTCCTCTCCTTGCCTTTACATTCTCCCCTCACTCACTCCCTTCCTCCCACTCACTTATCACATGACATATACTTTGTCAGATGACCAATCATTCTGATTTATCTGGGATTTTCCCATTTTTGATTCTGAAAGTCCCACATCCTGGGAAAACCATCAGTCCTGGGAAAACTAAGATGGCTGTTGATGCTACAATGCACCTCATCCTTGATGTTGGCTCAGCTTCTTGGAAAACTGAGAAAATGTATTTAGAAGGGTACTGAGATAAAATTTTAGATGAAATGAAGATAATTATTTTAGATAATATAATTGCTGTGCTTTGCTTTTGTCACCATATTGCCTCATCAAATATAAAGCTGTACACTCTAAGACAATGCTGAAAAAATGATAGGCCAGATAGAGCACCAATGCAATAATTCAAGCATGGTATTCTGATAAATGTGTAATAAGTCAATGGTCGGAGAAAAGTCAGATTCAAGAGAACTTAGAGGGAGATTCAAATAGCACATGATGTCAAGATATCCGGAAGATATAATGCAATTTGTAAATATTTGTTGAATAAGCTATTTTATTAAAAGATAAAATGTACAAAAATACAGTTAGAAGGAATAAGATGTAGTGTTCAGTAACACAACAGGGACACTACAGTTAAGAATAATTTATTGTGTATTTCAAAATAGCAGAAAGAGTAGATCTGGAATGTTTCCAACACAAAGAAATGGTAAATGTTTGAGGTGATGGATATCCAAATTACCCAAATTTGATCAACACACATTGCAGGCTTATGTCAAAATATCACATGTACCCTATGTATATGTACAACTATTATGTGTTCATAAAAATTGAAATGAAAAATAAGTTCAAAAAGAAAAATAGATAAGACTAAGAGAGTAAACACCAACATAATTGAACTTAGTAGATGGTAGTATCATTAATTATGGAAGATCAAGTAGAAGGATCTGTATTAATTTATATGGCACTAAAATAGAAGAAAAGAGGAAGAGACAGTGGAAAAATAGAGTTCAGATTTTTTAGACCCTTCTGATAAAGTTTTAAAACAGTGGGACCTAATTTATAAATAGCATCCTGAATTTTGATTCAGGTCAGCAAATCTAGCATAGTATTTCAATCTACTTTTTAGACCCAGCCTATTCTGAGCATGAATATGTAGAACTTATAAGTAAATGAATACTTAAATAAATAATAAAGTTATGCCAGTTTTTGAATTATATCTCCATCACATATAATTTATCTGAAATTGTTTAAATTACTTGGTTAAGCTCAGCTTTGTCATCTATAAAATGAGTAAAACAATATTGCACATGAGGTCATTGAAAGGAATAAACAACATCGCATGTAAAATTCCTGGCCAGTATATATAGCATGAAATAAGTACTCTCAGGCAATATTTGTTGTTCATACTAGAAACTAGAAAAAAACCTTTAAGATTTCTTAGTCAATTTGTTTCCTATTTCCTGGAATGTAGCTAAATCATAGTGGGAGGGTAAATTTTTTTCTGTTGAAGGAATATCAAAAAGTAATATTGCACAAGTATGTTGTTAGGCAGATGGTCTTTATTATATACCCAGATTACAACCTTCTTTGTTACCAAACAAAAACTGTTTCAATGAATACTCAATTAATCACAACTCAGTTTCTTAAAAATGTGAATTCTGACTTTCAGGGGTTTTCTGCGTCTTAATCTTTTCTGTAGTATTATTTTACAAACATATATGCCTCATTATTTCCAGTTTCCCTTGGAGGCTTCATCCCCAGGATTATAGTTCTTTGTTCTCTTACTTCTCTTGTTCATCCCTCCTCTTTTAATAAGATTCTGTGAACCACTGTAGTTGTAGCTTATCACATTTCCTTTCACACAATCCTTGCCAATTTTCTCCAAAAGTGCTTTGTCATGGCATGTTCAGATGTCAAGCACTGCTGCATCTCAAAATGTACAAAACATCCCGTGCATTATATCCTAGGTGTTAGTAATTCCTGCTCAATAATATATTCTCGTGTATAAATAGAATTTCCAAGACTTAAATTAAACTCAGTCATTACTGGAGAAAGGTGACTTTATCAAGTGAATCTACTTCTTAAAACTATTACTATTATTTGTAAATAATCTGTTTCTATTGCTGAAGACAACCTTATAGAACATGTGTGTTCTCAACCCTTCCCTACTAGATACCTGATTTTGAAAATGCATACTGTAATTCTGACTCCACTCTTCTAAAATTAAATGAATACATAACATAGCTTGCCAAACACAAAATTTTAAAAACAATACTAGTGTCCAGTGTAGTATAATGGAGGAAAATGGGACATGAGTTATAATTGTTATGTAAATTTTAATATATAAATATTCAGACATCACCACAACGGAAGACAAAATACAGTGACCACATGCATACCTGTGCTTTATAAGACGTAATATTAGAAGAAATTTTAGTAAAAACATTGATATCGGAATAACTACTGGTATTTCAATAAGTTAGTAATAGACCAGACTTTTCTGTTATATGAGAAGAGAAAAAGCATATATTATGGTTTCAACTGAAGCAGAAACAAAATGTTAGAGCAAGTTAAGGACTTCCAGAAAGGAGGAACTAAAAAATATCACGTTGTCACAAATGGCCTTATTAATAGGACAGTGTCCACATAATTCTGTATTTACAGCATAGCATGCAAGTGCTACGGAAAATAATCTTCTATACTGAATTACCACCACCTGGCAAGACATACATTCAGACTCTAAAACTTAAAAGAAAAAATCCAAAAGGAAGCATATTTTATTCAGTTAAATGTAATATAAGACAAGTTGGAGAGAAAAAGTAAGATGAGCTATATAGAAAGTGAAATGTGGCCTGGGCATGGTGGCTCACGCCTGTAATCCCAGCACTTTGGGAGGCCAAGGTCGGCGGATCACCTGAGGTCAGGCGTTCGAGACCAGCCTGGCCAACATGGTAAAACCCCCTCTCTACTAAAAATACAAAAATTTTTCTGGTGTCATGGCATTCCCCTGAATTCCCAGCTACTTGGAAGGCTGAGGCAGGGGAATCACCTAAAACTGGGGCAGTGAGCCACGACTGCACTACTGCACTCCAGCCTGGGTGACAGAGCGAGACTCCATCTTAAAAAAAAAGTGAAATGTGGAGACATTACCAGAAGACTGAAATAGATAGACACCCTCAGATAAATAACATTTTAATATGTAATGCTCAAAATATATCTTTTTAATCATTGTTATAATTTTCAATAACAATAAAATGTTTTTATCAACTATTGTTCATATTCTTTATGTTTCTTATTTGATGGTTACTTGTTTATTGTGATTTATATATAAATGGGACTCAATGGATAACTATATGAATGACTAACACAACATTCAAAAATCATGTTAAAATTGAGAAAATTTTTTATTGTGTGAGACCATTCCACTAATTCCAGAGGTGCTCCACAGAATAATCGTAGCAACAAAAATGCTCTTCCATATTTCAAAAATGCTTTTCAAAGAGGATTAGTACTTCCCATAATGAAAACACAGCTACAAGGGGTCTTCAGCTCCCTCCTGAGGTTTATGACAACATAACATGGAAATTTCTCTTAGAGGAATAGACAATGTGAACAAATCTATTATAAAGATGCAAGGAAACAAGGTTTCCTTAATCAATACGAGTAAGGTTTAAACTCAAAATGTTTTCACTTACCAGCTCTGTGATGCTGAAGTTGTTATCTTCACTGGTACTCTGTTCTAACCTGACCAATCATCCTGGTTTGCCTGGGAGTTTCCTGGATTTCACCCTGAATATCCCATGTCACAGGAAACTCTTTAGGGACAGGCAAAACAGGATGAACAGTTGGTTGCCTTAATTTCATCACTGGAAAAAGAGAATGTCCTCATAAGATTTTTAGTAGGTTAGGTCATAAACGAGGAAGTATTTGAAGATGACTTAACAGAGTCTGGCACATACATAGTAAAGTTTCCTGAATTATAAAGGTTATTATTCTAAATAACCAATGTGATAAAATAATCTAGAAGGTGAACATATAGTTTAATTTTAAAGCTAAAAATCTCAATTTACATTTTGCTGCATATCTTAACACCTAGCCTAACAATAAAATCAACAAAAAATAGTAAGTCACAATTAATGACTATTCTTGTTTATAATAGGAACTCTGTTAAGAGTTTGAATATTTTATTTTACATTTATAATTTTCCTTTTTCATATTAAAAACAGAGATATTAATAATTGTCAAAGGTTGCATTATAAGAAAATGGCAGAAGTAGATCACTAACCGTCAAATTAATCTGACTCTCAATTCTTTGCTCTTAAGCAGCTAGTTCATGGCCTGTTTTAAGTAAGAAAGCATTACAGGCATTGAAACAAAGGTCATATTTCTTAGATTGTGGTTAGGATTAGGGTTAGGGTCTAGCCAAACACTGAAATGTTCAGCTTTCGTAATCACATTACACCAAATTATACGTTTACATTACTTGTATACTTTGTCTGGTGAGCTTGAGAGAGTAGAAAGCAAGATATTGGTACAGATCCATCATGTAGAATATGAGAAGGCACAATTTTTCTCCAATAATATTACATATCCATTAAATATATGTGTCTTCGTTTACATTCCACCCGCAGCAGAGAGTATGACAGTCAGTTGAATCTGTTTAATTTATTTATGTTTAATTCCAGGCTACACCAACAGAGAAGAAAGTAAGACAGGAAAAACAAGTCAGCCAATATAGAATGTAGTATTAAAACCATTATCGTGGTGTGATTGGAGCCTTATCCTTCTGGGGAATTCAAGAAATTAGTGAAGAACGTGTACCTTAGAGTTGTCCAGCCAAAAGGTGAGGGAGCTGGAGTATGAATACATCAACTAACCTGTATTCATTAGCAGAAGGTAGCTCCCAGGGGACCTTTATTCTCCAGATCAGAATACTTCCAGAGCAGGTTTCAGCCACCAGAGAGAGCCCTCAGACAGCTGAAAACAGGTTAGGATGCAGTAGAGGATACAACCCAAGGAGATATGGCCAGGCCACAACAGTGTCTGCTACATCATGGTACTCTACTTATCTTTTCTTAATGCCACTTCTATTTGGACATATTTAATTCTATTATATTATCTAATTTGTCAGGTATACTAAGCATTTTAATCTTTCATGCCCCTGCTGAAACTGTAGTCTTTATTATTAAATTATTTTCTTTCTCTACTTGGAGAATGCGTATTCTAAAAAGCTTGTCTTAAATATAACCGTTCCCAAACCCCTTTCTAGTTCCTCTGAGAAATATTATTCACTTTCTTTTTTTTTTTTTTTTTGCATTCTCTTAGTATATTATCCATAAGTGTTTCTATTTTAGCAAAAAAAAAAAAAAAAAAAAAAAATAGCATTTATCTATGCTTCTCAAATCACCCAGAAGCTGCCTAGGAATTTCTATGTTTTTAAGAGGTTTCAAAGTACTATTATTCCAGCTACCTATCATGCTACCTAGTATATAGCATGTATTCAATAGAAGGTGTATTATAACATAACATAATCATCTTAAAACTTTCAAATCACAAATGTTGGCTAAGAATTTAAAACACTAATATAACTTTCTGAATAAACAGTTAATATAGTATTTCACTAGTTTTAAAATATTTACATGAGATTAAGTGCAGGACAGCTTACCCTTATTCCTAATAGCATACAAAAAATCATGTAATATATCTAGAATTTAATTCTCAGGTTATATTTATGAATATTTTTACCTTTGTGTCTGTTGATTGGCAAACATTCCAATCTAGGCAGACAGGTTTTAGAAATTCCCTTTGAAATTATCCAGTGTAAATATTTTTCAAAGTCTGAGGAAAACCTAGGAAAATATGTTTAATACTCTGATATTATTTTTCCATAACTTTCAACAAATTTTGCACAGCACATCGAAGTTGCATCATATAAGTGATTCTTATGGCAACTTAATTCACTAGTGATTTTCTTCAAATCTCAAGTGTTGATCAAAGATATTAACATTACTGTGATTTTCTCTGTCAATAAGCAAATACTCTTCTGGAAATAAATCACTAATTCAGAAAGAAAGTTACTATTAACCTCTGTAAATATTTGATGAACTACATTTCAAATGGAAAATTCTTGATGCTCAAGAATTTATATATAGATGTACAATTGTTAGGAGTAGATTAATATTTATCTCCTAAGTATACTCATAAGAAATGGAACCTAAGATGAAGCAGGATGGTAGGTATCATATTTTGGTATAATATAATCATTATACAAATGGGTTTTATTTAAAATAAAGGATAGTAAAAGTGAGACCTTAATTTATCACAACATTTTTATTTTACAAATAAAACTGTATGCCCCAAGAAAGGTAATTATTCTAATATCCAAAGTCTAGAATGAAACAAATTTAAATCCTTTGATCTCCTCATAGCATGTATTTCATGAGACAGCAAGAAACAATCTCCCTTTCTCCCTTTTATCAAGTTCAAACAATTAAGAAATCAGACAGATAATGACAAGTGGCAGTCAAAATATGGTACAATGGATTTAACCCACTGATCTAATGACCTATCCTTCTTCCATGGGGAAGGGATAATGAGACAAGAAGTGTTACTAGCATCATTACTCTCAGGTATTGGGTCTTAAATGTTTGGTCTCAGTATTCCTTTAGATACTTAAAACATCAGATACCTTAAAAAGCTTTTATTTATGGATGAAATTCATTGATATTCTGCTGGAAATTTAAAACTGAGAAATGTTTAACATGGTTATTGATTAACTAATCTAAAATAATAAACATATAACATGTTAAAATAAAGAATATATTTTTATAAAAATGACATTTTACAAAATATAAGAGTGTTAGAAGTGTCATTGTTCTATATTTTCCCAAATCTCTATAATGCTTTATTGAATAGAAGACAGCTAGATTCTCAAATCTGCTTCAGCATTCAATCTGTTACCCTACCACATGCCCGCTAGTTTCTTGAAATCTCTACTGTATTTTAGTGAGAGAAAGGGAGTTTATTGCGACACTATTCACCCTAGCAAAGACTTGGAAACAACCCAGATGGTTGGTTCCATCAATGATAGACTGGATTAAGAAAATGTGGCACATATACACCATGGAATGCTATGCAGCCATAAAAAAGGATGAATTCATGTCCTTTGTAGGGACATGGATGAAGCTGGAAAACATCATTCTAAGCAAACTATCACAAGAGCAGAAAACCAAACACTGCATGTTCTCACTTATAGGTGGGAATTGAACAGTGAGAATGCTTGGACACAGGGTGGGGAACATCACATACCGGGGCCTGTCATGGGGTGGGGAGAGAGGGGAGGGATAGCATTAGGAGATATACCTAATATAAATGACGAGTTAATGGGTGCAGCACTCCGACATGGCACATGCACACATATGTAACAAACCTGCATGTTATGCACATGTACCCTAGAACTTAAAGTATAATGATAAAAAAAAATGTCAAATTACAACTTAATATTTCAAAAATAATTTTGATATTATGGACCCTGTGAAAGGGGCTCCATATCTGCAGGGGTCTTTGAACTGAACTTTTAGAACTAATACATTAGTGGAAATCCCTCCACATAGAAACTGGAAATCAGGGAAGTGCAAACTTCTCTAAACACGTACAACAGTGCTATGTCAAAAGCTTGAGTTCTGGACTAAAATTAAGGTCCATGATCTGTATAATTGTTGTAAAACCCATAAATTTTCTAAATTTAAGCTTCCTCGGAATGATGGCATCGTGAATATATAAAAGACTTATTTTAAAATCCAAATGTTATCAAAACTCTTTATGAACTATATATTTCCTATGAGCACTTTTTTATTGCTCACATTTTCAACTGATCATGGAATTGGTAGTTTTATTGTAACAAATCTTTTATAGGTTTATCTTTGGAAACATATTTTCTACATCTGTGTCATGTAGTTACAAATTATTATTTCCACTCCTTTATATTATCCTTGATTTTATAGAAAAAGACTACAATAAATAGGATACTAATTTAACAATAGAAAGTCTGCTTTCCTTTTGTTGGACTAAGTAAATATTTCTTTCCATGTTCATGTTTTATTTTCAACAAATATGTATTAGCTAGACAATTATTTTAAAGAGCGTCATTGATATTTGCTTTAAACTAAGATTGTAAGCTAAAGTGTCTTTTTCGTTGAAAGCTGCAGTAAAATTCCCCAATAACTCTTCGTTTTGAAAGTGAAAGAAATGGAAGTAAATCAGTCATGTAATTCCTTTCTACTTCACTAATCATGAGATAAATTTCTCCAAAACAGAATGATCTCCACCTCAAAATATTATCCAGAGATCAAACCACCTAGGGACTGCAACAAGCTGATGGATTAATGATAACAATAGGCCAAAACTGACAATCATCTAGGAAACTTCAGGAGCATTAAAAAAACAGAAACAAGATCGTAAAGAATGAAATGTCAATGGGAAGAGCCATGGTAAAAGTGCTGAATGTAAATGTCTTTGTCAAAAAAAAACAAAAAAACAAACAAAAAAACATGCCCATGGGATAAGCAGGTGAAGCACTACAGGTTTTCTGAAGGCTAAGGGAAATTTGAATATATTCATGAGATAAGTGATGATAAATACTAAAAGAAAAAGATACGGGAGTAATTAATGAGCATATATTTTAAAGGATCAATAACACAGACAAAAGGTAGTTCGCATTGGAAAGGCATTATTCCACTATCCAATGGTGAAAGAAAGAAGGAAAGAATTAATTCATTTATTTAATAAAAATTTATTTAGTGTCTGCCTATTGTCATAGTTTTGTCTACACTTTTGTAGGATAGCAGTGATCAAAACAAGCAAAACTCCTTGACCTCAAGATTTACATTCTACTTGGCAAAAGCAATTATTTAATCATTCAAAGTAATTTTTCAATCAACTACATGATTTTAAGAGAGAGAGACACAGAAAGAGAGAGCGAAAGATGGAGGAAAGAGGAGGGAGGGAGTCGGGGGGGAAGGAAAGAAGGAGGGAAGGAAGGAAGGAAGACAGGAAAGGAAGAAGGGGGAGAAAAGACAAAGTGATAAATGTTATAGACAATAATAAAGGGAATGGGGGTCCAATTTTAAATAAATTAGTCAGGAAAGGCTTTACTGACAAATTTAAACCAAGACCTGAATGAAGACACAGGTTAGCTATATAAACATCTGAGAGGAAAGAATTTCAGGCAGGGAAAAGGGTTAGTACAAAGGCCCTAAGGTGGGATCATAGCTAAGGTGTTAAAGCAGAAGCAGAGAGAGGTCCTAGAATGAGCAAGGAAGAGAGTAACAGAGTATGAGGGCAGGGTGGTTATGAGGGTTTAGTTCATGGAGGGTATGGTTGGTTATTTGAAGATTTTTAGATTTTACCCTGAGTTGAATGGATAGCTGTTGGAAAGATTTGAAAAATTAGTTACATGAAAATGATTATTTTGTCTCCTGTATTGAGAAGAGATTTTAAGAGAGAAAGAAGGCTGGGAGACCAATTTGGAGTCTTACAATACTATTGGTGAGAGAAGAGTGTGGCTTACATTCAGATGGTAGCAAGGGGAATGGTCCAAAGTCGTAAGATTCAGGATATATTTTCGTTCTAAAGCTCACAGGATTGGCTGAAAGTTTTGATGTGAGGTGTGAAAGAAGTAGAGAAATAAGGAATGAATCATGAGCCTGAGGAAACTTGTAAAGAGGAAGAAGAAAAAGATATAATGAGTTCAAGTGCAATGGACTTAGACTTAACAGTAAAATATCTTTGTGGCCATATTCCAAAACAGGAGTAATTACGCAATTTCAAGACAATAGAATGTTTTGAAACAGCTGCTTGAACTTGATCAAGTTCAGAACATGATATAGAAACAGAAAAATGTTCTTCACTGCTTTCTGAACTCTCTCAACCTCCTTACTAACTTGAGAGAGCATGAGGACTTGATGAGTCCCTTGACTAAAACCTCAGAATTACTTCTTACACCACAAATCTGAGTTAACTGCATTCAATACATCTAACCCTTCAACAGCTCCTGCCATCCACTATTTCATGAAACTCATACAAAGCACTTGTTTTTATTGACACACTTTAAAGTAAATCACGGCATTTCTGGTTTTGCCTACTGCCCCAAATCAGAAACCAGTTTCACATGGATATTATCAATAGTATTATTATTATTTTAAAGATACCAATCCTTTTCCAGAACTTCTTTAAGGAGTCTAAGGAATAAAAATGTTTGAGAAAACACATTGACTTGCACAAAATAATTAAAACAGCCAAAAATGTTTGCTCAAATAAATGATTACTATTATCTGTGTGCTATGTAATAGGAACTCATGGTTTGACTGTATTATACAAAAGTTTAGCCTCCCAGAGTGTTAGATATGAGGGGCTACAGTCATTAGGCATAAACTCTATCAGCAATTTTGCTGTGGTTACTACTATCTATATAGCTAAGTCATCTTATTTCTATCATGGGATACAAGTAAACCACAGTGTGCCCAATCATGTAAAAGGAACAGAGCAGACATGTTAAGAGGAAGGAACAAGACTTTCTCTTAGAAAGTCACGGACAGTTTCACTCATCACTCATCATGTGTGATACCTTTCTATTGTCTCATTTATAGGCTGGGGGGAGAAAGAACATTATATATTGTCATTGAAATTTAATGTGAAGAGAGAAAGAAATGGGACCTACCAGTTTCTGTACTAAGTTCCAAGCCTATGAATTTCTTTTAATTATTGATCTCATAAATAAACCTTCAAGAATATTTTTAGTCTTGTATCTCTTCATGGGTTAATCAGAAATTAATACCTGGATTTTATGAAATAATGAATTTGAATGCAAAAGAATCTTTGAAGATAACTTTAATTATTTTGTGATTTATGTATCTAAAGGTCATTTAATCTCAAGTAAATTAAACATTTATTATATGCCATTTACAACGTGAGGCACTTGGATAAATAGTGACCATGACAGGCACAAGTCCTTCCTTAAGACAGTGTTAGAATTGGTAAGGGAAGCAATAAATTAGAACCATAACAAAGCATGTAACTATAGAATCTGGAAAATGCAGATAACCTGAAAAATTCTGAAGTGGTCAAGGATGGCTTACAAAGAAGAAACTGCTGAAACCTGAAGAATATTTAAGAATCACCAAGCTGAAGTTGTGAAACAAACAAAGCACAGTATGAGTTAGAGTCTAGATAGGAGATTTGGCAAATTTAACAGGTTCCTCTAAATCTGAAATAAATTCCATGTAAGTGCACCATAAGAAAAACAGCTGGCAAAGATTAGGAAAGACTGGCTACGGAAATAGGCAGGCACTAATTCATAAAGGCATTTTTATTTTTACTTTTTTTTATTTTTTATTATACTTTAAGTTCTAGGGTACATGTGCACAACGTGCAGGTTTGTAACATATGTATACATGTGCCATGTTGTGCTGCACCCATTAACTGGTCATTTACATTAGGTATATCTCCTAATGCTATTCCACCACCCTACCCCGACCCCACGACAGGCCGCAGTGTGTGATGTTCCCCACCCTGTGTCCAAGTGTTCTCATTGTTCAGTTCCCACCTATGAGTGAAAACATGCGGTGTTTGGTTTTCTGTCCTTGCGATAGTTTGCTCAGAATGATGGTTTCCAGCTTCATCCATGTCCCTACAAAGGACATGAACTCATGCTTTTTATGGCTGCATAGTATTCCATGGTGTATATGTGCCAACCCAAATGTCCATCAATGATAGACTGGATTAAGAAAATGTGGCACATATAAAGGCATTTTTAACCTAAACTAGGGAGTCTGGACTCTTGCAGGGGCAAAGTAAAACCATTTAAAATTTTTAACAAGCTTCATTGCATTTTCACTTTAAAAAGGTTTTATTCTTATTTGTTAGTTTGATTTTAAGTTGTGAGCTTGTTAATACATAATGTGGCCTGTGCATGTTTTGGCTTCTTTTTTATTTTTAGGACTTTATCTTGCCTTCATTATTGCTTTTAATAAACCAGTACAGATACAATTCAATCTTATTTGTTCTCTTTCCCAACACATTCCTAATCCTTCCCCTCTCTCCAGAGGAAATCATTTTATTGATGCACATACACGTTCTTTAACCTATGTTTTTATAAATTTGTTTATATGTATGTTCCACTAACAATATTTAGTATTACTTTGTAGTTATAAGATCTTCAGATAAATGCTATCATCCTCCAGTCATATTCTGAAATCATCGTGTTTTAGTCTGTTTTTTTCTTTCAATAAACTTTTTAATTGTCTTCTTAATTTTTTCAATGACCCATGGGTCATTCAAGAACATACTGTTTAATTTCTATGTGTTTGTATAGTTTCCAAATTTCATTTTGTTATTGATTTCTAGTTACATTCCACTGTTGTCAGAGAAGACACTTGCTATAATTTCAAATTAAAAAAAAAAAAAATTTAAGGCTTGTTTTGTGGCCTAACATATATCCTTGAGAATGGTCAATGTGCTAAGAGAAGAATGTATATTCTGCAGCCATTGGATGAAATGTTCTGTAAATATCTATTAGGCCTATTTGGTCTATAGTGCAGATTAAATCTGATGTTTCTTTGTTGATTTTCTGTTTGGACGATCTGTCCAGTCCTGAAAGTGGGGTCTTGAAGTCTCCAGCTGCTTTGCATTAGGGTCTCTCGCTCTCTCTCCTGAGTTGTAATAATATTTGCTTTATATATCTGGGTGCTCTAGCACTGGGTGCATATGTATTTACAATTGTTATGCCCTCTTGCTGAATTGACCCCTTTATCATTATATAATGACCTTATTTGTCTCATTTAATAGTTTTTGTCTTGATATCTATTTTTTTTCTGATACGTGTAGCTACTCCTCCTTGTTTTTAACTCTGTTTGCATGCAATATATTTTTCCATCCCTTTATTTTCAGTCTATGTGTATAAAAATACACATGTATAAAAAGACAAATAGACTGTTTCTTACAAGCATCCATTCAGCTAACCTGTCTTTTGACTGAAGAGTTTAGTCCATTCACATTCGATGTTATTGTTCATAATAAGGACTTACTACTGCCGTTTTCTAAACTGTTTTTTAGCTGTTTTGTGGTCTTCTCTTTCTTCCTTCATTTCTGTGAAAGTATATTTTTCTGGTGTTATGTTTTACTTTCTTGCTTTTTATTTTTTGTGTATCTGTTGCAGGCTTTTTGATTTGTGGTTACAAACCACATGAGGCTACATGTGGTTATCATAAATAATATCTTATAACCCATTGTAAGGATCTGATAGGACTCTGAATCCCTTCTCTGTATTATCTTGAATTTGGTTGAACCTCCTCTAAACAGCTGTTTTGAATTCTGTATCTGAAAGCTCACATATCTGTCACCCTGGGATTAGTCACTGGTTCCTTATTTAGTGCATTTGGTGAGGTCATATTCTTCTGTATGGTCTTAATGCTTGTGGATGGTTTTTTAGTGTCTGGGCATTTAAGAGTTAGATTATTTATTGTAATCTTTGCATACTGGTCTTGTTTGCACTTGTCCATCTTGAGAAAAATTTCCAAGCATTCAAAGGGAATTGAATGTTGTGATCTAAGTCTTTGGTCTCTGCAGCCATATCTGCATTAGGGAACACCCCAAACCCAACAATGCTGTAAATCTTGCAGACTTTTAGAAGTACTGCCTTGGTGGTCTTTAATAAGATCCGCTAACAACACATACATATAGGACTTCTTCAAAATACTGCAGCCCCTAGGCCCCCCATTGCATAATCACACATTCCAGATAACCATGTCACAAATTTGAAAAAAAATTCATAGTATGAAAAATTGAACAATGTTGGGAAATCCAGAATATTAAAGAATAATTTATATGCCACATCAATAAATAATAATCTAAGTGTGTTTACAAATATTACAGTTAAGATTAAAAATTGATGAAGAGGTTGGACATGGTGGCTCACGCCTATAATTCCAGAACTCTGAGAGGCTGAGGAGGTTGGATCACCTGAAGTCAGGAGTTCAAGATCAGCCTGACCAACATGGTGAAACCCCATTTCTACTAAAAATACAAAACTTAGCCAGGCATGGGGGCACATGCCTGTAATCCCAGCAACTTGGGATGCTGAGGCAGGAGAATCACTGGTACCCAGGAGAAGGAGGTTGCCGTGAGCCGAGATTGTGCCATTGGACTCCAACCTGGACAACAAGAGAGAAACTCCGTCTTAAAAAAAAAAAAAAAAAAAAAAGAAAAGATGAAGGAAGATAAAGAATGAGATGAGAACAGAATTGAATATGAACAGTTAGTTATATTAACAAAACCAAATAGAAATTCTTGGACTAAAAAGCATAGTTATTGCAATAACTGTACTCAAAGGCTACATTAAAGAGTAGTCTAAATAAAGGAAGATATTTCATTAATTGCAAAATAAACTTGAGGATGTTATCCAGAAATAATTACAAAATAATAAAGTGATAGAAAATAAAAAAGAGAATTTTTAGGTTATAGAAGCAAACAAGGTAAAGAATGGGAGAAAGACAACATTCCAGGTGATGATGGTCAAATGATGTTTTAATTAAAGAAATATATGTGTTCAAATTTTGAAGGAGCATATGTGATTGTGAATAAGATAGTTTAAAAAAATCTATATGTAGAAACTTTACAGTTATGCTGAAAAATAAAAAGTACCAGCAAAATCTTAAAAGTACAAAAACACTGAGTATTTAAATATTCTTAAACAGATTTACAGCTGACTTCTCCTGAGCAACAACACACCACAGAAGACTATGGGAGAGTATCTCCAGTGGTCATGAATGGTAACTTTCAATATAACAGACTTTTAAAATATCAATGTAAGGGGTACAAATGCAATTTTGTTACATGGATATACTGCATACGGGTGACATCTGGATTTTTAGTCTAACCGTCACCAGAATAATATGCATTGTGCCCATTAAGTAATTTCTCATCTCTCACCACCCTCTCACCCTTCTGAGTCTCCACTGATAATCTATATTTCAAGAGTCAAGATAAAATAATGACATTAATAATTATGCACACATCAAATTACACAAGTTATTCACAGAAAGAACTGCTGACTCAAGCATGTAGAAAACACAAAGCCTGATAGAAAGTATAGAGATTACATCAGTACTCATAATAAAATATTATTTTGAACAGAATGTATTACGAAAAAGAAGGAGGCAGCTATGCTCACCACCATGCCAACAATGCTACACTTTAAAAAAAAAAATTATTCTACTACAAAGACACATGCACATATACGTTTATTGCAGCACTATTTACAATAGCAAAGACTTGGAACCAACCCAAATGCCCATCAATGATAGACTGGATAAAGAAAATGTGGCACATACACACCATGAAATACGATGCAGCCATAAAAAAGAATGAGTCCATGTCCTTTGCAGGGACATGGAAAAAGCTGTAAACCATCATTCTCAGCAAACTAACACAGAAACAGAAAACCAAACACTGCATGTTCTCACTCATAAGTGGGAGTTGAACAATGAGAACACATGGACACAGGGAGGGGAACATCACACACCTGGGCCTGTTGGGGGGTGGAGGCTAAGGGGAGGGAGAGCATTAGTATAAATACCTAATGCAGACGGGCCTTAAAACCTAGATGATGAGTTGATAGGTGCAGCAAACCACTATGGAACATGTATACTTATGTAACAAACCTGAACGTTCTGCACATATATCCCAGAACTTAAAGTGAAAGAAAGAGAGAGAAAGAGGAAGGAAGGAAGGAAGGAAGGAAGGAAGGAAGGAAGGAAGGAAGGAAGGAAGGAAGGAAGGAAGGAAGGAAGGAAGGAAGGAAGGAAGGAAGGAAGGGAAGGAAGGAGGAAGTGGAGCAAAATGGCCAAATATAACAGTCCAGCAATTGTCCTCCCCAACAAACTAGCCACACAAGAAATGACCTTCACAAAAAAATCAATAAATAAGTTAAGTGATCCAAGTACCCAGATTTAACATCATATCAAGAAAAGAGGCACTAAAGAGGGTTGGAAAGACAGTCTTACATTCCTGCATCACCCCTACCTATTTCCTGGCAGTGATGCATGACATGGAGAGAATCTGATTGCTCCGGAGAGAGAGAACAAAGTAATCTGGGGACTTTGCACTGAAATGCAGTGCTGTCCAGTCCACCTGTTTCTCTTTCCGGGGAGACTAATGGGTTTCATTGTCCTAGATTTTTTTTCATGTCAATGTCTTGGATTATATGTATTTTATTCCTATTTTCATGAATAATCCAAATTTGAGATTGCAAAATATTTATGTGACTATTTTTCTGGCACAGATATCAATAAGCATCAGGCTTCTTTGTAGGATAGAGGCTTATATTTTTAAATTTCTATTTCATAAATAGAACATTACTTTTGGCTGTTATGTATATTACTGAACCTCAGTTGCAGCTTGCAGCTCTCTGCATCATACAGACTTGAGTCTTCAACATCTTTCTGCAAGAATTTTAAATACTTAATAAATGCCTATAATAACTTTCCCAATTATGTTATCCACTCAGCTTCAAGCATCTTTCAATATTATTTTTGAGTTCACTTTTTATTTCTGATATTGGAGAATTTATCATTCTTGTGTTTGAAGTTAGTTATCCATTTTAAGTTATTTTACTACATTGCATTCAAATATAGAATTCCTAAGTTCTAGATTCCGGTTTGAAGTAGACTGTCCCAATCAGCACTGTCTTCAATATCAACATGTTCAAGTTTGGAGGCATGGAACTCTCGAGTGTTGTTCAAATGCTGTGTGTGTGTGTGTGTGTGTGTGTGTGTATACACGTATACAGTATTAGCAACAAATTAGGAAAGGAATCATTCATTAGGTGATTGGATTTTTGAGAAAGAGGAAGAATGATTTTTCATAATTATGTTAACTTTTTATAAATGGTATAACAACTATTATCAACTGAAATGAGAAACACATGAGCAAACTTACGTGAAGTTTAGATTATAAGTCTTATTTGGATATATTGATCTTGATATCCTTTGGAACATTTATTTAGGAAGACAGACTGACATATGCTTTAATGCCTAGGAAGAGACCTGAACTGGATATTTTTTAAACTGTACCTTTTATTTTATAATTAAAACAAATTTAATAGTTTAAGTGACCCAATATCTGTATCTATTTATCTATCTTTCGATATCTATACAGAGTTATATATTCAACATAATCAAAATAAAAATCCCATTAGGTTTCGCTTTCTGTGTAGAAATTAGAAAACTCAATTTATAATTTATAGTTAAATGCAAAGTACCCAAAAGAATAAAAGAGTAAAGATAAACTTGAAGAGGCTGGAGGACTCATACTCTTAGTTATTTAGTTAACAAAGCTATAAGAATCAATACAGTATGTACTGACACAAGGACTGAGCAATAAAACAATGGAAAAATGATTTCAACATGTATTTATATGTATTATTTATAACAAAAGTGACAAAGTGGTGTAGTCTCTCTCTCTCTCTCTCTCTCTCTCTCTCTCTCTCTCTCTCTTAAACTCCTGACCAGCTCAGAAACTCATTTATCATGACCCATGAATCTATATGTAGTAGAACATTGGAGGACTTCTTATTCTGTACAGATTGGATGGCAAGGTGTGCCACCTGAAGTTCTGGAAGTTCTGCTAAATTAGATGATTATTCCTTACTAATGTCTTGTATGGCCACCCCGAGTAAGGCTGTACTGCAATTACTATCCATCTTCAAACCAACCCTCTTTCTAGTTCTAGATGTATGATTCTTTGTATCTTACAGTCATTATTTTGCCTCCAATCAGGGCCAAGTAGCATTAAGAACTGCTTCTCAAAAGTTGTATAATTTTCTGCTGAACAAAACCTTGCTCCAAAACTCCAGAACTCTGTGTTGTAATTATCCCGTAGGACTTACTACAAACTGTTCCCAGCATCTTTTTCCATTATCAATATCTCCAACATTATAAAGAATGGTGGTTTGGTCTTAGTAACATGGGTTTGCTTGCAATCCTGCAACTGCTTTAGAACTCTTTTTTGCTGGTACAATTTTGTGTCGCCTTGAATATAGGCCACAGTAATATTCCTAGTTTCCTTAGACGACTGACTTCAGAAGCTGAAGAAGTTTATGAGGCTTTGTGCTTTCCTTTTCATTACAGGAGGTGCAAGATGTAATTATGTCTCTTTTATTTCAAACAAATGTCCTGCTATGCCCCTGACAATGGGAACCCTGAAACTTCTATAAATGATTCAGGCCCTGAATACTTGCATGAGTGTTACAATTACATTAACTATACCAGTAACATGTTGCTTATTTTTCCTGTTCAGTCTAATATCATTGATGTGATGAATCAGTGTGATAATCTATGACACATTCAGATGATCAAGATCTCTGTGTTTTATATTGTGACAGAGACAAGAGAGCTAACATAGCATTGAGGAGAATCTTTCTACATATATTATTATTCTGTGTGGCTAAAAAGTATTTGTGATATTCCTTTCTGACAGAGATAAAAAGAATCTATTCACTAAAGCAATGGCAGTATAATATATTGCTGTGATCATATTAATCTGCTCTATCAAAGGTATATCTGGCACAGCAGCTGAGATAGGACCCAATACTTGGATCAACCTGCAGAAGTATAAATGCTTTCCTGGTTATATTTAATTTCTGCAGGATCCAGAATATTGAATTAAGTATAATTATATAGGAACTATCACCATGGTATCTTTTAGGTCCTTAAAGGTAGTACTAAACACCACCATCCCCTTCCCAGGGGAAAATAAGTTTGTTTGTTTTTGTGTCTGCTTCATTGATTTACTATCTTGGTTGGGATGTAGAGTAGTTTCAGAGACTTCTATTTGGCTTTTTCACTGTTATATTATTTACCCTGGAGATAAAGAACCCAATGTGGGGTTTCTTGGACTGCCAAATATGTCAATCCAAATTATAATTTAGGAGACTGGGGAAATAATCATTGTGTGGGTATTTTGACTCAGTGTACATACCTTGGTCAGGACTACTCCATTCATTATGTTGCTTCCATATGTGCCCACTCAGTCTCTAGAGAGAATGAGAAATTTTCAATACAACCAAAGATACCCTCTAGCTTTTACAGTTAGCTTCAATTGCCGGTTATTAATAAATAAATTTGCCTTTTCAGTCTCTTTGAATCAAATAAGGTTTTACAATGGTAGTGCTATTTACGTTTTAGACTAAGTAATTCTTTGTTATGGGAACTGTCTTGTGAATTATAGAATCTCTATTCTCTACCCCATATAATCCAGTAGCACCCCTCCCTCATCATGACAACCAAGATTGCCTCCACGCATTGCATAATGTTTCCTGGGTTTAGGGTATGGTGAGGAGTAAATTTGTCCCTATTTGTCCCTATTTGCCATTGCTGTCCTCCAGCAGCAATGGCAATTAGCACTTGTATCTCTTTACCTTATTGTTACTCTTTTCTTCATGCATATTTAATACCTGATATATCTTGCCAGCTAGTACATTCTCTTCCATGGGTGACATTCTTCAAATTAACTATTGGTGAATGTTTCAATAATTCATTCATGACCTTGTGCCTGGGGCTGTCTGTGCTCACCTACCACCAGTAATGTAGTCTTCATAGCCAATCAGATAGTAGTGGTCTAGTTCTAAAACCCCATTTTATTAAATACTTTTTTGGTTTCAAATATCATTGCATGGAATAGCTGGAAGCAGATATGAAGACAAGGTGTTTATTAGGGATCAGTGTCTTTTAGGGAAAGGAGAAGTTAAAGCATGATTGGGCAGAACTGAACTGTAATGGAGGCGTGATATAACCTCAGCAAACGCTGAGAAAGAGGTTTAATCTAGAGTGAATGTTGCTTATCAGAGTGTCCTTTACTGGGGCAAAGTATACAGGCCTTTATCCCTCTATTAGCAGATACAAGCTGCCCTGAAGAAAGGTGCAAGGTCTATAAAAGGTGCCTCTCTGTCTGAAACAAGGAAACTTATTAGGGATAATGAGGGGCAATACATAATGATAAAAGAGCCAGTTCTCCCAAGAGACATAACAATGTTTAATCTATATTCACCTAACAACACAGCATCAAAATACATGAGACAAAAACTAACGGAGCTTCCAAGAAAAAAAAAATGAATCCACAATTATAGCTGAACTTCAATTCCTTTCTATGAGAAATGGACAGACCTAGAATGCAGAAAACCAGTAAAGACCTGACTTGTAGTTAAACTCAACATCACCATCATCCAACTGGATATTCATAGACTACTTTATCTAATGACAACAGAGTACACATTCTTCTCAAGCTCACATAGAATGTTTGCCAAGACAGATCACATTCTAGGCCATAAAACAAACTTTAACAAATTTTAAAGAATAGATATCATAAAGGGTCTAATTAAAATAGAAACCATTAATAGAAAGATAACCGAAAATCAATGAAATTCAATGAAATTGAAAACAGGAAATTACTAGGACAAATAAAATCCGAAGCTGTTATTTTTTTGCAAAGATCAATAAAATTGATAAGTGTCTAGTTAGGATAACTAAGAAATCAGAGAACACAAATTACTAATTTCAGAAAAGAAAGAAAAGACATCACTACAGATCCCATGGACATTAAAATGATAATGAAATAATATAAGCAACTTAATGTGTATAAATTTGGTTATAGATTTATAAAAGTAGTTATAGATTTATAAATTAGATTAAATAGACAAATCCTTGAAAAACATGGTCTGCCAAAAGTAGCACAAGAAGGAATAGATTATCTGAATATGCATATGGTTATTAAAGAAATTAAATGAATAACCTCCCAAAACAAAAAGCACCCAGCTCAGATAAACTCACTGATGAATTATATCAATCATTTAGGAAAAATTTATACCAATAATTTGGTATAGTGGTATGCTCTCCATAATCTTTTTCAGAAGATAGAAGCAAAATAAATACTTTCTAATTTATTCTTTGAGGCCAGTATCACCCTAACACCCAAAACAGATAAAGATATTAAAAGAAAAAAAAACTATATCCTGGCACAATGACTCATGCCTATAATCCCAGCACTTTGTAAAGCAAAGGTAGACAGAACACTTGAGCCCAGGAGTCCTAGACCAGTTGAGGCAACATGGCAAAACCCTGTCTCTACTAAAAAGACAACAAATTAGCCGAGCATGGTGATACTTGCCTGTAGTCCCAGCTACTCAGGAGGCTGAGGTAGGAAAATCACCTGAGTCCAGGAAGTCAAGGCTGCAATGAGCTGTGATCGTGCCAGTGTACTCCAGCCTGGGTGATAGGAGTGAGAGATCCTGTCTCAAAAAATAAATAAATTAATTAAATTAAATTAAATTAAAAATTTTAAAAACTCAAAAGGAAAGAAAACTATAGACCAATTTCTCTCATGATCATAGATGCAAAAATCTTTAACAAATTATCAGCAAGTTGAGTCCAACAATGTAAAAAAAAATCATACATCATGATAAAATGGAATTTATCTTAGATATGCAGGGTTGAATCAACATTCAAAAATCATTTAATGTAACCCATAGCATCAACATGCTATAAAAGAAAAAAAAAACATATATGAGGAGATGCAGGAAAAGCTTTGATAAAATTTAATACCCATTCATCACAAAAATTCTCAGTAAACCAAGAATGGGGGAAACTTCAGCAAAATGATGAAGAATTTATACAAAAAAAAAAAAAAACCCTATAGCTAACATTACACTACATGATGAGAAACTATAAGCTTTCTCACTAAAGTCAGGAGCAAGGCAGTATTGCCCCTTCTTACCCATCCTTTTCAACATCATATTGGAAGCCCTACATAATGCAATAAGAAAAGGCAAGGAAGTTGAAAGCATATTGACTAAGAAGGAAAAAATAAAGCTTTGTTTGTAGATGATATGATCATCTTTGTGGGAAATCCAAAAGAATTCATTTAAAAATCTCCTGGAATTTGTAAGCAATTATACTAAGGTTGCAGAATACAAACTTAACATATAAAAGTCAATCATTTTCTATATGTCAGAAATGAAAAAGTAGAATTCCCAAATTCTACACTTCCCAAAATAAAATACTTAGTTATAAATCTAATAAGATTTGTATGAGAAAAACTGTAAAACTTTGTTGAAATAATTCAAAGAACTAAATAACTGGAGAGATAGTCCATGTTCATTGATGAGAATACTCAATATTGTCAAAATGTCAGTTCTTCCCAGCTTGATCTATAGATTCAATGCAATCGCAGTCAAATTCTCAGTGAGTTATTTTGTAAATATTGACAAACTAATTCTAAAGTTTATATGGGGAGGTAAAAAGAACCACAATGCCAACATAGTGTTGAAAGAGAAGAATAAAGTCAGAGGAATGAAACCACTCTACATCAAGAGATACTGTAGAGCTACAGCAATCAAGACAGTGTAGTATTGGTCAAAGAATAGACAAACATAAGCAATGGAACAGAATAAAGAGGTTAGAAATTGACACACTTAAATATAGTCAACTGATCCTTGACAAAGGTGCAAAGGCAATACAAAAAAGTATAGTGTTTTTAACAAACGGTGCTGGAACAAATAGACATTCACATGCCAAATAAAAACCTAGACAAAGATATTACATACTTCACAAAAATGAACTCAAAATTCATAACAGATATAAAAGTAAAATGTAAAACTATAAAGTTCCTAGGCGATAACAGGAGAAAATCTAGATAACCTTGGATATGATGATGACTTTTTACATACAGTGCAAAAAGCACAAAACATGAGAAAAAATCAATAAGCTGTACTTCATTAAAACTAAATATTTTGCTCTCTGAAAGACAGTCAAGAGAATTAAAAAACAGGCCACAGATGGAAAAAATATTACAAAGCCATATCTGTAAAGGACTATCATCCAAAAAACACTCTTGAAACTCAACAATAAGGAAAAAAACTGACTAGAAAATGGGCTAAATCTAAAACAATCAAACTCAAAGAAGTACAGCATAGAATGGCGGTTATTAGAGACTGGGGAAACAGGGTGGAAAAATGAGGAGATGATGTTGAAAGGGTGCAAAGGTTCAATTAGACAAGCAGAATAGGTATTTTTAAGATATTTTGTAGAGTGTGGTGAATGCAGTATATAATAATGCATTGTATGTTTCAAAATCACTGAGAGTAAATTTCAAATGTTCTCACCACAAAAAAATTATTTTTTGAGATTATTAATATGTTAATTCACTTGTTTTAATTTCTCCATATTGTATGCATAAATCATAACATATCTCTGTACCCCATAAATATATACAACTATTATTTGTCAATTTACAATTACAAATTGCAAATGTATGTAAATGTATATATATGGAGTAAAATCACCAATATTATATAAGAGCTTTCCATACTAAATAAAATACCATATGAATTAAAAATGGGCCAAAGACATCAACAGACACCTCGCCAAAAAGATATACAGACAGCAAATAAGCTTATGAAAAGATGTCCCACAACATATGTCATCGGGGAAATGAAAATTAAAACAACAATGAGGTACCACAGCACATCTATTAAAAGGATCAAAATTCAGAACATCTACTACATCAAATTTTGCCAAAGGTGTGGAGCAACAGGAACTCTTGTTCATTGTTGGTGGTAATGCAAAATGATACAGCTACTTTGGAAGACAGTTTGTCAGTTTCTTATAAAACTAAACATACTTTTACCATATGATGTAGCAAGCGTGCTCCTTGGTATTTAGCCAAATGAGTTGCAAACTTATGTCCACACACAAAAAAATCTGCACATTGATGTTTATAGCAGCTTTATTTATAGTTGCCCAAACTTGGAGAGAACCAAGATGTTCTTCAGTAGGCTAATGGATAAATACATACTGGTACATCCAGACAATTGAATATTATTCAGTGCTATAAAGAAATGAGCTATAAAGTCATGAAGAGACATGGAAATAACTTAAATGCATACTACTTAACTTAGTGCAAGAAGGCAGTATGGCTAGGTTACATACTGTATGATTCCAACTATATGGTATTCTGGAAAAGGCATTTGTTAAAACCCATAAACTATAAAACTCTAAGACTAAACCCCAACGTGTACTATGGATTGAGGTAATAATGTATCTATGTAGGTTTGTCATTTGCAATAAATGTACTACTCTGGGGCAGAATGTTCATAGGAGAGGAGGTCATGGATTGGGGGGCAGAGGGTATATGGGAACTTTCTGTATTTTCTGTACAATTTTCCTATGTACATGTGAAGGCAGATCAGATGTGGGATATCTCTGTACCTTCTGCTAAATTTTGTTGTAAACTTAAAGTGGCTCTAAAAGACTAAAGTGTATGGTTTTAAAAAAAGGAAGAAAGTGGTCCTTTGCAACTCAGGTAGATCCTAAGGTACTTAGAGCTGGAAACCATCTGATACCACACTCCCTGCAGTGGACAACAAACTCACTGTAGAGGGGAGATCTAGGTGACACATCTCCAAATCAACTCCATATTTTTCACTCAATGGGAAGCTATAATGGAATAATAATGAACAGTTGCTATATGATACCTCATAAGCATACCATTTAGTGAAAGAAGTCACTCACCACCCCCTCAAAAATGACTATACGTTGAATAATTCTAAATATATGCATTTCAAAAACAGGCAAAATGAATCAACCATGTTGGAAGTAAACGTAGTGTTTACCTTCAAATGGTAAAAGCCTAGAGTTTATGTGAGGATATCTTCTGGTGTGCTATAAATGTTTTATTTCTGTATCTCAGCACAGATTACACAACTGGATTCCCTTAAGGATCTCTACATTTTTCTCTGTGTACATAATACTTTAAAGATGTATTTTTAAAGACATTAAAATATGCCTGTAAAATAGATCATAGAAATAGAATAGTAATTGTCAGTTATTCTATTTGAAAGGCATATTAAATATACTTCATTAAATATTGAATATGCTTTATTATTCTGAATTTTAGTGTTCTAAAATTTAATAATGATAATCATGATATATCATTTAAGGGATATAAATTACAGAGACCACAAATAGTGACTTAAATAAGTTAAAAATGTATTTCCATCTTTACAAGAAATTACAGGTAAGAAGATCAGGGATACAAAACATCATATTGCATACTTTAAATATGTAAATTTTTATTATTAAAAAATTTCAGGCTGGCATGTTAGCTTTGCTGCCCAAAGTCCTCAAGGATACACCTCATTCCAAGTGATTACTTCCAATTCCTGATGTATGAGTCTTGTTCTCATTGCTAATGATAATGGCTAAAAAGCTATAATAACAATAATATCTTGTTTCAGGCAGGAAAACTGAGGAAAGAATAAAAAGAAAGGAAAAAGTGCATGAAACAAATGAGAAAATGTTTATTTTCTCATTTTTCCACAAGACTATGTTTATTCAGGCCATTAGTCTGAAATTTATCACATGTTCATCACTTGAAACAAAGAAGGTTAGGAAATAAAAGATTTAGTTTCTACCATGATGTACTCTTATAAAAACCAAGAGTTCTTTACTCTGGAAGAAAGAGGGACAACTATTTGGTTTGCCCACCAATCTCTTTCACACAGGGTAAATTTTAACAAGTTTTATGTACCAGCTTTAAAAATAACAAAGATGAGCTTTAAAATGTCACATTCACCATAAGGAACTTTAAGGAAGAGTTAGTATGAATGATTCTTACATCATTTAGGAAAAAATTTACCACTGTGAAAGTGAGGCAAGACAACATAGAACTAAGACAACGGAATATGACATTAATAAATTACTCCTGATTTTTCTAAAAATATTCTGTCACCAGCTGATTGCAGACACTTTTGAGGAGTGCCAAAGTTTCAGGAAACACAAAGTAAAGTTAGAAGAAAGTAAATGTACTAGCAGGTATTACATTTCATTATCTTAATCATATTGGATGGTGCCCAAGAAAGTATGTTTTCTTTATAATTTGTTAAAGTGAAAGTCGTGTTCACTGAAAATTGCTCATGATTTAACTCATCCTGAGATAAATATTCTTAAAAGCAGGAAAATATTTTACATTTCCCAGAGGTAAATTATAGCCATATGCATTGGACACATGTAAGAAATGTAAATATTATGTAAAAAAATATATTTTAAAAATGCAGGAAACTATTTCTATTTCTATTAAATTATGTTTAAATATTCTCTCCAATCCTATGTCCTCCTCTAACCACAATTGTTTCTTCACATCTTCAGAGCTAAACTTCTTGAAAAGATGACTTTCATTACCTTTTTCATATCCTCACCTATTATTTCTTATTTCCAGCTTTCCAGTCACATATCTTTTTTACTACTGCACTAAACTGTCTCTCACAAATTTACCTTTAGTTACCAAATCCAACACTTCTTCAGCCTTTGTAATACATGATAACTACATAATGTTTGATACTATTGACCACTCCTTCTATTCATTTGTTTTTGAAATCCTGACCTTCCTCTGAAAACCTTAAATCTCCATTTCATTTGATAGATACTGAGACTGAAATTCTTAGGATCATCACAGATTGTTCTTTCTCTCATACTCTTCTTGTAAGCCATCAAGAAATTCTATTGTTTCTACCTTAACCTTTCACTATCACCACCGTAACTACCCTGGTTACAGGGTAACTTGCTGTATGTAATGCCTTTCACCCGATTTACTGAAGAAGTTCCAATTTGGTTTCTTTCTTTGTTCCTTTAATTCTGATTCTCAACACTTTAAGTGGTTATTTTAAAATATTAAGTCAGATCATGCAACTTCTCTTCTCAAAATCCAGGAATGGCTTCCAAATTCACTCTGAGTATAAACCAAAGTCTGTACAATGATCTATAAGGCCCTGCAACATCTGTCCCTGTTCCTATGACCTCTCTAACTTCACCTGAAAACACCTTTAGCTCCTTTTCAGTAAGCCAGTAAGCATACTTGCTATTTTTAAAACATTGTTTTAGATGAATATATTAGAAAATCTATTCTGATTGCCTAGGGAAAAGGAAAACTTTGTGACCAGCCAAACCACAGGAAATACAGGAGCAACAGGTGGCTTCAGGAGCAACCAGAACAAATCTTAATGGTATCAGTAGTCTTTCTTTCAACGTTCATTCTTTTTTAACAAAAGAATTTTAAATTCTGTTGAAAAAAGACTACTGATATCATAAGAATGTTATCTGGATGAATGAGTTAACGTGTGTAACGTGCTCAGAAACTCTATCAATCCGCTGTGCTCAGGATGAGCATGATTTTCTGCCCCTATGAGAACTACATTGGAAATGAGAGGAGTAGCTCTCCAAGTGAAGAGGGTTTTCATGTCCCCAAATTGGAAAAACTACAAGTTAAAGAAAACACATTACTATAATGAGAAAAATATTAGATATATTATATTTATAATATGATAACATGGATGTCCTGGGGTCTCATATAACCATGGCCTAAAACAAACCATACACTATATTGTACTATTTTCAAGTTTTTGAAGCTTAATATCAGATAGTACTGGTTTATTTGTCATATTGATAATACCAATTGTTGCAAAATCTTGACTTTATTAGCATCTTTATATGGGAACCATCTGAAAACACTAAAGTCTGAATAAGTGTCTATGCAGAGAAAAGCATTACCCAAATGAGCACATAATGGGCTGTCACTACAGTGTCTTGGAAAGCCTGAATCCATGGAGCAAGATCAGTTAACAAAAAAAAAGTCTGTTCAAATATTTAAATATGTCAGCATAGCACAAAGGAGGAAGGAAATTGATGACTCTTCAGTTGTCAGAATTTATAGTTAGCTGATTGGAATGATTCAGGAGCCCTTATTTTGCCAGCAGTTTGAGTATATTTGTACTATGCCAAAATAAGATGCAACACTAAGAATAATATTTGGGCTCATGAAGCTCTGCTATTTGCCAAAAATATATCATTCTAAATTTAGAATTTGAATATTTATTGCTACTATGTAGTGTCTATTATATAATAGTGTGTTTAAATACACAACAGTATGTTTAAATATAAGATTGGTTGAATTTTATTCTCTTTGTGGTTCCAAGATCAAAGACTTATCATCGAGGGACTACATATGGTTAGAATCTGAAGTAGCCAGATACCACCAAGAGATTTAATACAAATATTGTAAATGGAATTGTGGTTTCATAGCATACACCAAGTACATGTGGTTTAATATTGTTTGAAAGAACATATAGATTTCAGCTTGCTATAAACTTCATAAAGAAGTTCATTATGGCTTTACTAGACTCCCTTGTATTGAACACAGAAAATAAACACAGGAAAAGTAGAGTTATGAGTTGATTAGAAATATTCACTAGCTAACAGCCATGCTATTTTCTGACGTAACAAAAAGGTGTTCTCTATGTTTTCAGTAACATTTGTGTGTGTGTAGATGTGTGTTGTACATGTGCAAATGTGCTTTCATACCTGCTTGAGTGTGTATTTAAAACCCCAGAGGTGCTAATGATTTTCACTGAGTTAGCCATAAATATCAATGTGTCAACTTCTCATGACTCACTGCACACATTTTCAAGATGGTTGAAATGAGAGATTCACTCTGGAATAGAGTAAGTTTTAGTGTGAAAGTTAAAAGCTTAATAACAATAACACAACCTTGTACTTATTATTTCACTGGGCAGTACATATGTCTAATTCAAGTAACAGTGACAAACATTAAGAATGTTATTATTGTATTTTTCATTCTGTAGAAGCTTGTTGCATATCTAGTCCCTCTACTGAACTTTAAGCTCCACAGGATGAAGGATCAACATTGGGTTTGTTCCCTATTATACCATAGTCTCTGACTGTGAAATATCTGGTGATTGAATGGTCTTCCATAATATAGTTAATTAATTTATAATTCAAAAAGTTAAGTAGCTTGCAGATGAAACAACAGTTAATAAATTATGAATTTGGGCTTCAAATTCAAATAAATTTATCCTAGAATAATGCGCCTCCCTACCCTACACAATCTTTGAAAACACTTGTTGTAGTGAAATATATACAAAATTTACCATCTGAAATGCTACAATTCAGTGGCATTTAATACATTTACAGTGTTATGAAAGTGTCAACATTATCTGGATCCACAGCATTTTCATCACATGAAAAGGAAACTCCATTCTCATTAATTCCCAATTCCTTCTTCCTCCAAGCCTCTGACAACCACTAATTTGCATTTATTTCCATGAATTTGCCTATTCTGGCTCCTTCATTCATCATGACATTTACAATGCTCATTCATTTTGCAACATTTATTTATATTTCATTTGCGTGCTGAATAATATCCCATTGCAAGAATACGAATGTTATTTACACACTCATTAGTTGATGGACATTTCATTTTTGCCATATTTAAGTTATTGTGAATACTGTTGTGACAGACATTTGGGTATATACACAGAAGGAAAATTCCTGAGTCATATCATAATTCAATGTTTAATATATTGAGGACTCACCAAACCATTTTCAACAGTGGTAGCACAATATTTTGTTCCCATGAGTAATGTACAAGACTTGCAATTTCTTCACATTCTTGCCAACATTTATTCTCCTTTTTTAAGTTATAGCCTTCCTAGGGGTTACAAAGTGGTATTCCATTGTGGATTTGGTTTGCTTTTCCCTAATGACTAATAACTTTGAGCATCGTTTTACCCATTTGTTGGATATTTGTATGTCTTCTTTAGAGAAATGTCTATTCAAATTCTTTGCCCATTTTTAAATTAAGTATTCTTTTTTAATTCTAGGTATAAGAATTCTTTGTATAATCTAGATATGAGTCTCATCAGATTTATGATTTTAAAATATACTCTGTCATTCTGTATGTTGTCTTTTTACTCTATTGATAGTGTCCTTTGTGGCATATAAGTTTTAATACTGATGAAGTTAAATTTATCTATTTTTTCTTCAGTTAGTTATGATTTTGTGCCATATCTAAGAATCCACTGTCAAACCATGAAGAAATTTGATTCATATCTATTTCTTCTATCAAACCATATGCTCTGCAAGATGTGGAGATTTACCCTTACATTTTCTACAAGATTTAAACATACATTATGTTTATATAGTCTATTCTTTGAGTTAATTTTGTATATGGTATGTGATGAGGGTCCAGCTTTATTCCTTTGCATGTGGCTATCCAGCTGTCCCAGTACCATTTGTTTGAGAGACTATTTTTCCCAGTTGAATGGTCTTGGTACCCTGGTCAAAAATCAATTTAACATAGATATATGAATTTATTTATAGATTTTTATTTGATTTGACTAAGCTATATCTCTATTTTTATGCTGACATTACACTTTCTATTACTAAAGACTTGTATTAAGTTTTGTAATCAGGAAGTATGAGTTCTCCCACTATGTTCTTCTTTTTCAAGATTATTTTGGCTGTTAAGGCTTCCTTGAAATTTTATAAGAATGTCAGGCTCACTATCACTCTTTCTAATAAAACATAGTGTAATAATAATGAAAGCATCAAATTTGTAGATCTCTTTGGAGAACATTTAAAATATTAAGCTTTCCAATCCATGAATATGGGATATCTTTCCATTTATTTAGGTCTTTAATTTCTTTCAGCAATGTTTTCTAGTTTTCAGGGAATAAATCTTGCCCCTCCTGGGATAAACTTCCTTCTAGGTATTTTGTTATTTTTGATGCTGTGTAAAAATAATTCTTAGGTTGGTGCAAAAGTAATTGCTGTTTTTGCCATTAAAAATAATGGTAATCCAATCACATCTCACCAGGTCCCTACCTGGACACGTTAAAAGTAATGGCAAAAGCAGCAATTACTTTTGCACCAAACTAATATTTTATTAATTTCCTTTCAAGTGTTCATTGCTAGCATATATAAATACAATTAGTTTTGTTTGCTAATCTTGTATCCTGCAACTTTGTTGAATTTATTGGGCTCTAATGACTTTCTGTTTCTGTGGATTCTTCATGACCATAAAATCATGTCAACTGCAAATAGTTTTGCTTATTCCTTTTTAATTTGGTTGTTATTAAGTTACTTTTCCTGAAAAATTACATGGAGTATACTTTCTAATATAATATTTAAAAGATATGACAGAAGTGGGCACCCTTATCTTGTCCCTGAACCCAGAGGGAGGTTTTTTTTTTTCATCATTTTTCTTGACATCCTCTTCATCAACTTTTAATTCTGTCTCTCTAACTAGAAAAAGAGACCATATCTTTGGGCTCTTTAGTTCTTCATACCTACTTATATACTGGTCTAATTATGTTGGACAATTACAATCTGTTAGTAGTAATGGATTTACAATGATTTGTTGAGTATCCTATTGAGCACCAAATATTTTTTTGAAAATAGAAAACAAAACAAAAATTGAATTGTCCATATTTTATGCCTGAAGGATCTTATTGTTATTATACTTTACAAAACATAATAAGAGTAATAATGGAGAGGCTTTTGGGGTCCTATGGAAGATCTCTAGTGAAAGAAGTCCTAACAAAATAGGAGAGTTTATTGAAGATCTTTTTCTAGGTATTCAAAAAGTACAAGTCAGACTAAGTATCTGCCATTCTTCTTCTCTACATTAGCTCTGTGGAGGCAGGCACTGGACATTGGCAATCTCTATAGCTTCCTCTGTTCCCATCACAGAGCCCTGTACTCAACAAGTATCAAGAAATAATTGCCAAACTGAAAATAAGATTAAGTTAAATGAATGAAAAGAAATCACAGGAATTCAAACTTCCTGCTTGAAACTGAATCACTGCTTTCTTGAGCCAGTACAACTAATTTAGTTGTTGGTCTGATAAAATAGTCCTGAATATGTGTATTAGTTCATTTTCACACTGCTATAAAGACATACTGAGACTGGGTAATTTACAAAGACAGGAGGTTTAATTGACTCACAGGTCCGCATAGCTGGGAGACCTCAGGAAACTCACAATCATGGCGGAGGGCAAACGAGAAGCAAGTACCCTCTTCACTGGGAGGCAGGAGAGAGAGAGAATGAAGAACAAAGAGCCCCTTATAAAATCATCAGATCAGCGTGGCGCGGTGGCTCACGCCTGTAATCCCAGAACTTGGGGAGGCCGAGGCGGGCGGATCATGAGGTCAGGAGATCAACACCATCCTGGCTAACATGGTGAAACCCAGTCTCTACTAAAAATATAAAAAAGTAGCCGGGCGTGGTGGTGGGCGTCTGTAGTCCCAGCTATTCGGGAGGCTGAGGCAGGAGAATGGCGTGAACCCGGGAGGCGAGGCAGAGATTGCAGTGAGCCGAGATAGTGCCACTGCACTTCAACCTGGGCGACAGAGCGAGACTCTGTCAAAATAAAAAACAAAAATCCATCAGATCTCGTGAGAACTAACTCACTATCATGAGAACAGGATCGGGTAAATTGGTCCCATGATGCAGTCACTTCTCACCAGGTCCCTCCCTGGAGAGGTGAGGAGTACAATTGAGATTACAATTCAAGGTAAGATTTGGGTGGGAAGACAGCCAAACCATATCAGTATGTGCTATGTGACATGACCAGTGTCAGACCTAAAGTTTTCAGTAGTAAGCATGAACAGTCAAGGTCCCTCTCTCATGGAGCTTAGTGGAGATGTGATGAGTGCCGGCATAAAAATTATCACACATATGAGAAAAAGTATACTTACAACTGAGATAAACTGGAGAAAAAGAAAAAGAATGTGATTTGAAGAAAGAACATGAAAAGGAAACATAAACAAATCTGGTGGTTAAGGAAAGTTTATGTAAGTAAATGAGGCTCAAACTAAACTACATAGAGAGAGAAGACTGGGAAAATAATTTTCTGGACAAAGTCTACAACTCATTCAAAATCTCTGGACTGAGATCTGAGGAACCACAAGGTCAATCTGTCTCAACTTCAGAGGAAAAGTTGGAGGTTGATATGAAATGAGAATAGAGTGATACATTGTGACCAGAAAATGCATGGAGTATATGCTTGAGGCACAGACACATTTAAGATTTTTATTCTTTATGCAAGAATCAACGGCAATCTCTTCAAGGTTGAAAATGTGTAATACAAGGGTGAAAATTAATCCTGAGATTCTTAGAGATCCCTCTAGTGACAAAATGAATGACAGAATATAAGGAGATTAGAATGAATGCAATGAAATCAAAGAGATATCATATTACACAATTGTAAATAATAAATTGCATTAGCTCGTACTTGCATCGTAATGATAATAATAGGGAGATGTCATATTTTAAAGATATTTAAGAGAAATAATGTGCAATATTTGGTTATGACTTGTAAGTAGAGAGTAAAGGGAGAGTCGGGGAAGTATCATGTAAAAATGTGGAATAAGAAGACATATTAAGACTCAGATCAGAGGCCTGAACTGGATTAAAAAGCTGAGAACCATTGAAATGTAGATCATGATTGGACAAACGGGGTTGGGCAAGAGTCACTAGGGGGAGAGTATGATCTAAGAGCTTTGAAAAACTTTTGTTTTTAATATTTCATTACCAGTTAGAGAAAAATGAAGTACCACGTGCGACTGTCAAGGAATGACCACACAAGTAGGAACAAAACTACCACAAAAGTGCAGTCGAATGGAGGCCCGTGAAAGACTGAAGTACTAAATACTATTCAGAATTGTTAGACTACTAGACTGAAGACTGTCCTTTGGATTTAACAACATAAAAAGGATTGCAAACCTTTAAAAAAGCTAGTTTAGGAGTAGTAGAAGAATCAGTCTTCAATAGATTAGAAAGCAATGCAAGTGAAATGAGAAAAAAAAATATGAAGAGGTTTTTCTTTTTTTTCTTTTTTTAGTTTGGCTGTTAAGAGAAAAATCAGCTACTATATGTGAGCAAGAAAAGGATATGGAATCAATAAGGATTTTGAGAGCTTGGAAAAATTTGAGCATATTTAACATATTTGTGAAAAAGATTCACCTGAAGGTCCATAGAGTAAAAATTTCCCCAAGAATCGAAGTAGATATGTCTATAGCACAGTAGATAAATTATATTCCTTCAGGAGAAAAAAAACTTAATGAATAGAGAAATTGAAACAAGTGATTATAGGTAAGATTTTAGTAATTTTATAGTTTTGTAGTGGTAAGTAGGGAATAATAGCTTTGATTTACTTCTCTGGGACATAGAATAAAATATTTTTTGCTGGGTGCTGAAATAGCTAAATAATTAAGAAGAGATCCCCAAATATGTCCAAATTTCTGGGAAATCTCTGAAAGTGGATGAAGCAAGGTTGAATCCATATAATCTGACACAATAGAATCACACTGGTAGGGGATTTTCCCATTTATAAACCACTTTCACAGATGTCATGTAAATGATCACAACAAATTCATTCATTTAGGGCTCTCTATCTCACATAATGCTTTCTCCATAGCTGCAAAACTTTGGATAAGTTCTTATTTTTATGAATAACAAACCTCCAAAATATTTACAGTATTGAAAATGAGTGCTTTCCCCTGCACAGGCTTTCTTTTCTTCTTTTATAGGGAATGTGCTCTCCTAGTTTCTTTGCCTCTTTCTTACTATTTCTGAAAGGATCCTGCCATTTCAACCTTAAGGAATTTACTTTTATTAAATAAGAAACTGGGGTCCTTTTCCTTGTCTTCCTTACATGTTTAGTTGACCAATAAAACTCTTCAATATAAATATTATTCCCCTTTCTCAGGGTTTTTTGTTTTCATTTATGCTTTTGTTTAATGGAAGCCTTCCAAGCTTTTTAATCTGGAAAATATCTCAGGTAAACCAGAAATTGGTATAATATCTGGGATAAACGGCCTCCAAAGGGAGACTTAACCAGTCTTAAAGCAAATTAAATCTATCTCTTTATCTATATCTACATCTATTCTTTTTCATATGGACCTAATAGTACAAATAAATTGGGTCTACGTTTTGCATACTAACTGTAGAATTAAATGTCTTCTTTAGAAATAAACCAGTGTTAGAGTTATGCTGTGTTATTGTTAAAATCTAAGCAGGAAAAATTTTTAAAGTTTTTAAAGGACCTAAACATTAAGATATTAGAAACTGTATACAGTTCTTATTAATTACCAAATAACTAAAATGGTTATTTTCTCTAATAAATAAATTCCTTTGTTAATAATAGGCCAATATTACAGTATTTTGTTAATACATCAAAAATACATGAAGTTGATAATATAAAAACTACCTTGAAGCCCAATTTTAAACAAAGAATATGTATATAAAGAGGTGATAAAAAAAAGAAAGCAGAAACAAATGTTATGAATTTCCCATTAAAATGTTACCTTTTTAAAGTACACTTTTCATATACTAACTCCAAGTTTAATATAATATTCCATTTTTGTGAGGAGAATAAAGAAATTTCTTCCGTAAGTGTGTAAAATATATACACCAAATTACATCTTGGACAGCATTTCCTTAATATTAGAGTAGCATCATGATAATAAATTATCTAGTATTTATGTGTAATAAAATGTATTTCCTAAAATTATCAAAGAATTTGTATTGATTGTAGATTAAAAAATGACAAGAAAAGAATTCTTATACATGAAATAAATACTTGGTCAGTAAGTTAATATTTTGCATCTATGATGATGAGAAAATTCTAGAACCAGATTCCAGTCTCATCTACTCCATTCTGCAGCACACAACTAGGTATAGCAATACAGTGCCAGATTTTCCTCTCTACTGCAGAAGTGAATCTACTCCATCATCAATCAGCTCATTTAACACACATTGGAACTATTTATACTACATACTGCAATGAATGTTGTTATGTAAGGTGAATTTAGATATAGTCCATGACCCCTGAATCTCGCAATCTAATAAATTACATCTGTTTTGTGAATCCATTGTCCAGTGTGTCACACATAGAGGAGAATTATCTCAAAATTCAACTAGAATTTCCTGCCAACCACCTAGCTGCCTTAAAGTTACTTAGTACTTACCTTCTGTATCAAAATAATCATGTCAAGCTCTACTATTACCCGTTATAAATAAGAGAAGTGAGTATTAAAGAAGTTAGGAAAATTAGCAATGGACAAAATACCAGTAAGAAAAGATCCGGGATTAGAAAACGGTCTTTATGGTAAAAATAACATCATCAAATGCCACAAAATGTTAGCTACTTGTAAACATTAGGAACACATGTTACAGAATCTTCTGTCAGTATCTGCCCCTTCTGTTTCTCCCAAAAACAAGTTTTCTCCCAAAAACAAGGGCTCCTAGCCTAAAACTACTACTAATTGCAAATCCCAGCGAGAGCTTCTATTATCACACATACACTTAATCTAGGCAGGGAGCAGAGTCGGCTGTACACGATTTTTCAAAAAACAGATTTCAATTTAATATTGCATTTCGGAAACCTGAAGACGCAAGGGCTAACAATGTTTTAGAGCTGTACCCTTTACCACAGCAAAGAATCTGTGATCACAAAAGACTAGCAAATCTTGTTAAAATGTTTAAAATGACTGTCCCCCAAAATACACATAACCCTAAGATGCCCTGTCTCCACTTGTAGCCAAAGAGATTTCGAACCACAGAGATGGGACTGAATTTTCCTTGAACAGTCTGCTTACACAGGAAAAATTTATTCAAGACATGGAACTGCTCTTGGCACCTCCCTGAGACGCAGAAATATTTCCTCCTTGCTCTAATCATGTACGGCATTTCACACATGGATGCTCATCCAATCACACAACATGCCAGATCTCTCAGACTCCTTTGGAATTCTAAAAACCCTATGTGTGTATATATAAGTCCAGCGAGTTGGGATAGGAAAGGTCCCTTAATGCAGAGTAGTAAATCTACACGGGACTGAATAAAATGTTCTATCAGCTGAGATTTCCCTACACAATCTTTTCTACCGTTTGTACAGCAATACAGATGCAGAAAACTCAAAAATATTAATATCTGGGCAAAGCATCTTCAACGTAGTTGTAAAATTAATATTGAGTATGGCACAAGAAAAATAGAGAATGGGGACTGTTATGCTCAGGCATCAGTTATTTTCCAAAACCATGTTTTCAGTATGATGAATCCTTACACAATTTCAAAAATAACTCTGTAAGCTTTTTAATACACCTAAGATGAAAGTTGTAACTGAGATAAAACATAATATTTAGTAAATATATTATAATATCATACTGACAGTGCATTTGTTTAAACATTATTTGTCTGTACCCAAACGTCTTAGGGATTAGATGTCCTCTCAGCTTCTATGAGAGGTAGACTGATAAAAAGCATTTATTAATTCAAGACTTATTATATATGAAATGTATTAAATATGGCCCTCACCTTGGAAGGAGCAGGATAAATGTAATCCTCTCTGCATCTGTGGGTGTGTTACTCTGCAGTTATTCTGTAAATCATCTGTAATAGTGAATACCTCATTCATAGCGTTTTACATTATGCATCGTTTGTCCCCTGAAGGCATTCCACACAAACAGAAGCCATTTCCCATGAAAATATTTTATCCTTTAAAGTACAACAGCACTTAATAATATGAGGAATTTTAACTATATAAGCTATAAAAATCCTCACAATCTGCCAGCAGTTACATCCTCACTGATATATTCATTTCCTTACTTTCTAGGGTCACCTGGGTAAACACAACCACTTAGATCAAAATATGACACAGTCGCTGATGGATGGCACTTTCCATTAAAGATGTTACCGAAAGTAAGAAGTAGTTAAGGGATACACCATTCACCACAGCAGCTGGTATAAAACGTTAATACAAGCTAACTGAGAACTGTTCACCTCTGAGAACTCAAATAATCAAAAGCATTCTTTTGAGATACATTTCTTTTGGACATAAACCTTTGTTCCTTAAAATCATTGGTATTCTCCACAATATCAAAAACACTAAAACTGATCAAATGGAAATGAAGTTAGAATAATAAATAACATTCTTACTGACTGAGATGAAAGAGTATACATGGCTGAATATCAGAAATACATACAATGATTATAATGGTAGATTTATGGGTCTTTCTTTTGTCAAAGCAGTCCTGCATGACAACTTGGTTTTCTCTTGAATTTCAAAAGTTGGTTTTATGACTGAAGACAAGGATACACATAGTATTGGTATTACAATCCCACTGGTATAGACTTTGCTTTCATAATTTTGCTCATTCTTCATGAAATTTACCTGATTCCCGTCATTGACAGGTTCTCAGCATGTTTTCCATCTGGCTTTTTAATCTGAGTAATGATCTAGTTGTATTTCTCTAGACTCTGCCCCACGTTTCTTCTTTGTCACATCTAGTTTATATAGACCAGCTATTCTCAACAAAGGACAATTTTCCTTTCCAAGGGATATTTGGCAGCGTCTGGATATACTTTTGATTGCTACAACTGGAAGGGTGTTATTGGCATCTAGTGGATGGAAGATAGGAATGCTGTTAAGTATCCTACAATAAACTGGACAACCTCTCAGAGTAAAAATTATTCCAGCAAAAATATGTCAATAGTGCCAAGGTTAAAAAACCCAGATTTATACTTAAATTTTCCCATTTCCCTTCTAAAATGGCTGCTAATTAATAGCATGTTTGTACTGCAAAGATCAGAGGAGAAGGGAGGAATAATGCACATTCTTTTCAGATTATTAAAACCCAACATAATATGGAAAGTCGTACTTTATAAGAAGGCATATCTTTTATTAATTCAATTTTTATTGACATTAAGATACATAAGGAAAAATACACAAACCGTAAACATGCAGCTCAAAAAAATTCCATAATAAACACATTTAGGTAACCAGTACCCAAGTCAAGGAACAGTATGTTACCAGGACCAGCGTAATGTCCTTCTAATTTTGAATATTCAGCCCTATACTTCCTTCTGAGTTATTGACTTATTTATCCAACTACCTATAGCCTTTTTGCTCATTTTAATGGGTACTCGGAGAGGAAATATGTGTTTCTTTAGCAACATCTTAAGTCAGAATTTTTTTTTAGTAAGGTTGAGTATTGATTAGATAGAAATAGGGTGACAACAGGAGAACATTAGGTTAAAAGACTATTACACCACTATTTAAAAAAATAACCTTACTGAAATGTATTTAATGTATTTACCATTTTTGTATTGTCAGAAATTGTACCATCATATAAGACTTGCATATATAAAGGTATATTGTACTGATTTAATTCTTAAAGATAAAAGCATTGTTGAATTTATCATTTGAATAGGTATCAACAGATTTCCCTCCAAAAACAGCTATATTAATTCACATTTTCCACTGCAATATACAATCATATTTTTCCCTATATTCCCACCAGCTACATGATATTTCATAATACTATATAACATGCAAACCATGCCAAATTTTATATACTGGATTTCAGGGATATGAGGTTAAGAAATATCCAGACCATATATAATATATAATATATTGTTTGGAAAAATACAGGGCACATATTTGTATAGCTAAAGATATGATTACATAAGTATAGAGAAGGTTTGGGAGAATACATACCAACTTACTACAATCAGTTCATGACGTAATAAGAAAGAAAAGGAAATTAGGCAGTGTGGGAGTAAGTGTTCTTAGCGCTTTCAGAAACAACTGAAAGTTATTTAAAATAAAAAAATTCAGATCGGGTATACTGGCTCACCCCTGTAATCCCAGCACTTTGGGAGGCCAAGGTGGGTGGATCACATGAGGTCAGGAGTTCAAGACCAGCCTGGCTAACATGGTGAAACCCTGTCTCTACAAAAACACAAAAATTAGCCAGGCGTGGTGATAGGTGCTTGTAATCCCAGCTACTTGGGAGGCTGAGGCAGGGGAATTGCTTCAACCCAGGAGGCGGAGATTGCAGTGAGCTGAGATCCTGCCACTGCACTGCAACCTGGGCAACAAGAGCGAAACTCCATCTCAAAAAATAAATAAGTAAATAAAATTAAAAACAAAACTCAGCAAAAGTTGATCTGTAGCAAGAAAGGGATATCCTAACAGAAACTGAATGAAGTCTACAGAGGAAGACCTGGAATTACTTTGGAACTCTCTCTGTAGACCCACTGGTTAAAGGTTGTTACAAGTTTCTTAGAGAAGAGGAGTTGGAGGCTGATACAAGAAACCACACTCTGCACTATAAATTTAGCTTTACATTAGTATGTATGTTTTGCTCTTGTATATTCTCATTAAAGACATGCTCCATATAAAGTATTCAGATGCAATTTTGTGACTTTAGTTCACTGAGATCACAGAAATTATGTCTCAGTTCTTTTAATATATTATTCTAGTAGGATTCATGTAGAAATACAAATATAGGGAGGGATCACGGTAGGTCTGCATTCTCTACAGCATATTTGTACCAAACACTAACTGGAAGTTGGGAAAAGATCCGTTTGGGAGCATTGGGTTAAGCAAAATTAGACAGATTGCTTTAGCATAGACTGCCAGTAGGCAAAATATAATAAAAGCCCCTAAGGGAATATAAATGAAAACTTCCTGGTCTTATTTTGAAGAAATAGATAACAGGATATGCCTCTTTTGCTGACATAACAAGAATTTAAAGGTGAAGAATCAAGCCATGAGGGTATTGAGATGTGACTTGCTAAAAAGCAGTAGGATTCCCTTAAAGGGTGGTATGAATTGCTTCTGGATACTTACAGGAGTAGAGGATATAACCGGCAGTTTGTTTGCTCTTCTGGCTTCTCTCACCTGACAAGTACTTTAATTCATGTTAGCTTCCAATACCACTGACCTAGATGTGCCAACTGAAGAAATCAGGAAATCAACAGAGATCTATTACTTCTCTGCAACCTTTTCCTTCTATTTACCTTTTCCTCATTTCTTAGTTCCTTTTGGAGTAAACCAAAATAAAAACAAGAGGTTTGGGGCTTGCTAAAAAGTTCTTAGAGATTTCAATCACACATCTCTGAGATTTTTGTGGATCACTTAGTTCAAAAATAGATACAACGCATGCAGCATTTTAAACAATTGTTAACCATTGGATTTGTTTATTGGCCATCTATCTCAAGTAATCAGTAGAGCACACTGTGTGAAATAATGCCAAAATGTCAAAGAATGTCTAAAAAAGTATTGCAGTAGCACAGGAGACTAATATTGTAGCAGTGTTGAAGTGGTAGGAAAATAAAATATGTGGAAGCTTCATAGGACATGCTGACTATTAATAGAAAGGGAGACATAGGAATAGAGTTTATATATTTGATTTGGAAAGAGCTAGGTCAGTAAAATAGTTCCTCCTGTTTTAACATATATAATTTACATATTATTACAGAATATTTCTGTTTTTTTTCTTATTTTGAATAATTTCACCCACATATTATTATTCTGCTTTTGAACTTAGCCCTGACATATTCACATGAAATATATTTTTTACTTGCATCGTAGTTAAACATCAATTAAAACATCACACAGTAATACCACATTTCCTTATTATTAACATTGATTTTATGTTACTTGAAATTAGTTTATTAACCCAAATGTCAAACTTGCCATTCAAATTTGAACATTAATTTCAGTCCTTTAGTTCATATACTATAGTCATGCTTTTGTTTTTTATGAAAATCAAAATCATTTTAATTTATTTAAACCTTAGTAACATCTATTTATAAGTGGGGGATGGAGGTTTGCTGAGATTTGGTGTTACTGACAGGTTAAAGTAAAACAAGAAAATGTTTTCTAAAAGTTACTGAGTATACAAATGTATGCATGGTTATTAAAACCTATGGATGACAAATTTAATATTTTTATGGTTGCATATTTTTGTTCATGAATTGTTACATATACAAAGATGGTGATTCAATCTCAATATTTGTTAATCACTCTAAATATGAGTATAGTAAGGCTGAGAAATCAGCACCACCTCTGAGTTTTATATATTAGGACTGGAACCACATTCACATTTGAATGGAACTCAAGGACCTTCGCTAATTAAATCAGTCCTTGAAAACCAATATAATGAGTCCCTCCTACAATGTCTTAACTTAAAATAGAAACTGAATTTTAAGAAGAAAATTATTTTGTCTGTTAAAGTGTCTAATCAGTTCAGAATCCCCGGGATCAAGCATTCTTTAAGCATTCTCCTTGAAGCAGAAGGCACACATTACAGCTCACTGTCTGATTGCCTTGATGTATTTGCCTATCAAAGAAGATTGTTTTGGCTTCAAGAAGACTCAAACTATTGTGGAAAGATATGTATATTTATACAGCTGCTACATATCAAGATCAAACTGAAATCCCTATCAACATGAATGTTTTTCAAGACTTATATAACTTCATGTTATCATTTTCTTTAAGTTAATTCATTTTATTTAGAAGTATTTATTGAAAACTGACTGCTTGCCTGGTCTTTTGCTGGGTGTTCAGTGGTAAGTCCTAATTTCCCTAAGCTCACCCCATGGAGATAGCTGATGAGACAAATTTAAAAGTTTAAACATTATAAAACATTTAAAATAAATATATAATGGCACACGGTAATAAGTGACAGTAAATACATGTATAGGAAATATTAGATGAATAATGAAATAATCAGATGGGAGTCTCTTCTATTCTAAATAATTTTGATTAGCTTCCTGAGTGGTAATATTTAAACTGAAATATAAAATATGAAGAAATAATGAGTATTTTAAGGGATATACATGTTCTTACTCATAAGTGAGAGCTAAATAGAACAAATAAACACAAGAAGGGGAACAACAGATGCTGAAGCCTACTCGAGGCAGAAGGATGGAGTAGATGGAGAATAAGAGTACCTGACAACTATCAACTGCTATGCTTAGTATCTGCATGACTAAATAACCCGTACACCAAACCACTGTGACATGAGATTACCTATATAATGAACCTGCACATGTACCCCAGAACCTTAAATAAAAATTACAAACAAATTATTGATTCTATAGTTAGGATCTATTCCATGATTTAATGTAGCTTTATTTTGAAAAAAATTAACCAGATCAGTAAAGCTAATAATATTGTGAAAAGAGCATAACAGGGTACCTGATCTTTCAAATATTAAAATATATAGTCATTGAACAATATAAACAGATGTTTTGATCAATGATATATTATTGCAAGGACAAAATTCTAGTGTTTGAAATAATTTAACATTATTTGCAAGCACTACTTATCAATAGGGAATGAATGTGTGATAAAATAAAGTGAACTCAAAAATTAACTCTTTATTAATAATTTATCTCAACTTCACAGCATACACTTAAATAATAAGTGAATTTTCTTAAATGGATAAGTTTAGAGCTTAAAGTCTTAAAATTATTTTTAAAACCTTATTTATATATTAACCTATCAGTTGACAAGAAATATTCATCACAAATACAATGTAAGACATTTTTAAAAATATTTGCTATAGCTGAAAATATAAAAATTCCAAACCACAACCTGAAGAATAGCTATTTATATTCATGAATGAGAAATGATAATGTCTTTAATATTCAAAGAGTTTATGCAAGAAGCAGCAAAGATTAAAATTTCAGAGCTCTGATTTAAGAGGAGACAAGTTTGAATTGCAGCTTCACTGCATATTAGCCATTTAACCATACGCAAGTTACTTGAACTCTTTAAATATTAATGGCTTATATATAATGTAGAAATAATTATAGTATCAACTTGTTAGGTTTGTTAGAAAGATCAAATAAGGTAATGTAATGCTTGGCATATTTTAAGTATTCAGCTGTTATTGGTAGTATCACCATTGCTCATGTTATAATTATAAATCAACATAAATGTTCATCATATTAGTAAAAGTATGACTATAATATGCCATGTTCCTTGACAAAGTAGTTTAGGTATAGAAATAAAATAATTAAGAAAGAAAAAAGAAAAAATATGCAAGGTAGTATGTTAATTATTGTAGCTTGATTATACTGATTATTTCACAATAGATATATATATTTAAACATCAAGTTGTACACCTTAAATATATACAACTCATATTTGTCAACTATACTTAAATAAAGATGAAAAACAATCAAAAGATAAGAAGTAAAAAATATATCCTGTTGTTGGAAAGAATACAAATTGCTACAAGTTTCTTGTACATAGTTTGGTTAATAACCTGAAAATGTTAATGTCCTTTCTCCCAGTGATATGACTACTAATGCACTTTAAAAATTTAATCTGATTCCTTCTTGTGCAGCCTCTTATTTGATTTGCCTGTCTTTTTTCCATCAATACCTATCATTTCCTTGTTTTAAAATATTTGTTGTGTTTGTCTTTATTTCTGATGACCTTTTCAAGTCTGGTTTTACTATGCTAATTTAAGTTCTATATTTTAAATGTTTCCATTATGATTTAAATAATTTAATTCAGTCCATAATTTTCCTCTTTAATATTTTGCTCAACACTTTATCTTATCTTTCATTTACACTCTGTATTTTACCTGACTCACTTATTTTATCAACTATTTATTTTTCCCTCCCTCTTGCCATTTCTTTCTCTTTCCTTCCCCTTTCTCTTTCCTTCCTTCCTTCTTTCCTTCCTTCCTTCCTTTGTTTCTTCTTTCCTTTTTTCCTTCCTCCTTCCCTTTCTTCCTCTCAATATAATGCACATATATAATTGGTTTCCTATTCCTGCATTAGTTTGTTAAGGATAATACCTCCAGCTTCACCCATGTTCTTGTAAAGGACATGATCTTGTTCCTTTTTATAGCTGCATAGTATTTCATGGTATTTATTTACTACATTTCTTCATCCAGTCTACTGTTGATGGGCATTTATATTGATTCCATGTATCTTTGCTATTGTCAATAGTGCTTCAATGAACACATGCATGCGTGTGTCTTTATGGCAGAACAATTTATATTCCTTTGGATATATACCCAGTAATGGGATTGCTGGGTGCCATGTAGTTCTGCTTTTAGCTCTTTGAGAAATCGCCACATTGCTTTCCATGATGGCTGAACTAATGTATACTCCCACCAGTAGTGTATAAGCATTCCCTTTTCACTGCAACCTAGCCAGAATCTGTTACTTTTTTTACTTTTTAATGGTAGCCATTCTGACTGATGTGAGATGGTATCTCATTATGGTTTTGACTTCCATTTCACTAATAATTAGTGATGTTGAGCATTTTGTCATATGCTTGTTAGCCATGTATCTTCTTCTGAAAAATGTCTGTTCATGTCCTTTGTCCACGTTTTAATGGGGTTGTTTGGTTTTTGCTTGTTAATTTGTTTAAGTGTCTTATAGATTCTCAATATCAGGCCTTTGTTAAATGCGTAGTTTGCAAATATTTTCCCCCATTATGTAGGTAGTTTGTTTACTCAGTTGATAGTTCCTTTTGTTGTGTAGAAGCTCTTTAGTTTAATTAGATGCCTTTTGTCAATTTTTGCTTCTGTTGCAATCGTTTTTTTAGACTTTATCACGAAATCTTTGCCAGCTCCTATGCCCAGAATGGTATTTCCTAGGTTATCTTCCAGGAATTTCATACTTTTGAATTTTACACTTTAGTCTTTAACCCATCTTGAGTTAATTTTTGTGTATGGTGTAAGTAAGGAATCCAGTTTCAATTTATCCTTTCCTGTTGCTTGTGTTTGTCAGCTTTGTTGAATATCAGACAGCTGTAAGTGTGTTGCATTATTTCTAGGCGCTCTATTCTATTCCGTTGGGATTTGCATCTATTTTTGTACCAGTACCATGTTGTTTTTGTTACTGTAATCCTGTAGTATAGTTTGAAGTCAGGTAATGTGATGCCTCCAGATTTGTTCTTTTTGCTTAGTATTGCCTTGGCTGTTCAGCCTCTTTTTTTGTTCCACATGAATTTTAAAATAGTTTTTCTGGTTCTCTGAGAAATGTCATTGATAGTTTAATAGGAATGGCAATAAATATATAAATTGCTTTGGGCATTATGGCCAGTTTAACTATATTGATATTTCCTATCCATGAGCATTAAATATTTTTCCATTTGATTATGTCATTTCTGAAATTTTTGAAGTGTTTTATGATTCTCATTGTGGAGGTCTTTTGGTTAGCTGTATTCCTACATATTTCATTCTTTTTGTGGCCATTGTGAATGAGATTATGTTACTGATTTGGCTCTCAGCATGAATGTTGTTGGTATATAGGAATACTACTAATTTTTGTACATTGATTTTGTATCCTGAAACTTTGCTGATGTTCTTTATCAACTGAAAGGGTTTTGGGGTAGAGGCTATGGAGTTTTCTAGATATAGAATTAAGTCATCTGGAAACTGGGATAGTTTGCCTGCCTCTCTTCTTATTTGTATGCTATTTATTTATTTCTCTTGCCAAACTGCTCTGGCCAGGACTACCAATACTATGTTGAATGGGAGTGGTGAAAGAGGGAGGGCATCCTTAATTTTTGCTGGTTTTCAAGGGAAATGTTTCCAGCTTTTGTCCATTCAGTATGATGTTGGCTGTGGGTTTGTCATGAATGGATCTCATTATTTTGAAGTATGTTTCTTCATTAACTAATTTTTGAGTGTTTTTAATATGAAAAGATGTTATATTTTATTGAAATCCTTTTCTGCATCTATTGAGATACTCATGTGGTTTTTGTCTTTAGTTATGTTTATGTGATGAATCACATTTATTTGATTTGTGTGTGTTGAACCAACCTTGAGTCTCAGGGATAAAGCCTACTTGATGAGGTAGTTTCACTTTTTGGTGTACTGCTGGATTTGCTTTGCTGGTATATTTTTGAGTATTTTTGCATCACTGATCATCAAGGATATTGGTCTGGAGTTTTATTTTTGCATGTGTGTCTCTGTCAGGTTTTGGTATTGGGATGCTTCTGGACTCATACAATGAGTTGAGAAGGAGTCCCTCCTCCTCAATTTTTGGGGAAAGTTTCAGTAGGAATGATACCAGCTCTTCTTTGTACACCTGGTAGAATTCAGCTGTGAAACCATCTGGTCCTCAGCTTTTTTTCTTTGGTAGGCTATTTATTACTAATTCAATTTCAGAGCTCATTATTGGTCTCTTCAGGGATTCGATTTCTTCCTGGTTCAATCTTGGAAAGGTGTGTATGTCCAGGAATGTATCATCCATCTCCTCTAGAATTTCTAGCTTGTGTGCATATAGGGGTTTATAGCAGTCTGTAATGGTTATTTGTATTTCTCTGGGGTCAGTGGTAACACCTGCATTGTCATTTCTTATTGTGTTTATTTTAATATTCTCTCTTATTAATCTAGACAGCAGTCTATCTATCTCATTAATTTTTCCAATAACCAACTCTTGGATTTGTTCATCTTTTGAATGGTTTTTCCTGTCTCTATCTCCTTTAGTTCAGCTCTGATTTTGGTTATTTCTTGTCTTCTGGTAGCTTTGGAGTTGGTTAACTCTTGCTTGTCTATTTCTTCTAGTTGTGATGCTAGGTTGTTAATTTGAAATCTCTCTAGCTTTTTGATGTGGGCATTTGGTGTTATAAATTTTCCTCATAACATTATCTTAGCTGTGTCCCAGAGATTCTGGTATGTTGTGTCTTTGGGGTTATTAGTTTGAGAGAACTTGTTGGTTGTTGCTTTAATTTTACTATTTACCCAAAAGTCATTCAGGAGCAGGTTGCTTAATTTCCATGTAATTCTGAGATTTTGAGAGATATTCTTAGTCTTGATTTTTAATTCAATTGTGCTGTGTTCTGAGTGTGTGATTGGTATGATTTTTGTTCTTTTGCATTTGTTAAGGATTGTTTTATACCCAATTGTGTGGAAGAATTCTGTAGATGTCTATTAGGTTTATATAGTCGATTGTTGACTTCAGTTCCTAAATATCTTTGTTGATTTTCCACCTCAAGGATCCATCTAATAATGTCAATGGGGTGTTGAAGTCTTTCACTATTATTGTGTGGGAGTCTAAGTTATTGTATGGGAGTCTAAGTCTCCTCATAGGTCTCTAAGAACTTGCTTTATGAAACTGGGTCCTCCTGTGTTGGGTGTATATTTATTTAGGATAGTTAGGTGTTCCGGTTGAATTGAATCCTTTATCCTAATTTAATGTCTTTCTTGGTCTTTTTTGATTTTTGTTGGTTTAAAGTGCTTTTTTTCTGAAATTAGGATTGCAACCCCTTTCATTTCTGATTTCCGTTTCCTAGGCAGATTTTTCTCCATTCCTTTATTTTGAGCGTAGAAGTATCATTGCACGTGAGATAGCACTCTTGAAGACAGCATACCATTGAGTTTTGCTTCTTTATCCAGCTTTCTACTCTGTTCCTTTTTAATTAGAGGCATTGAGCCCATTTACATTCAAGGTTAGTGTTAATATGTGTGGATTTGATCCTGTCATTGTGTTGTTGGTTATTACACATACATGTTCTCATGACTGCTTTAGAGTGTCACTGGTCTTTGTGCTTGAGTGTACTTTTCTATAGACTGGTAACAGTTCTTCCTTTGCTTATTTACCACTCCTTTCAGGGACTGTTTTAAGGCAGGCCTGGTAGTAGTGAATTCCTTCAGCATTGTTTGTCTAAAAAGAATCTCATTTCTCCTTTACTTACAAAGTTTAGTTTGACTGGATATAAAATCATTGGCTGCAGTATTTTTTGATTTGAGAATGTTGAATATAGGTCCATAATCTCTTCTGGTTTATAGAGTTTCTGCTGAAAGGTCCACTGTTACCACTGTTAACCACATTGAGTTCCCTTTGCAGGTAACCTGTCCTTTTCTTTAACATGTTAAAATTTCTTTTTGATCTTGGGAAATCTGATGATTATGTGTCTTGGGGGTAATCTTCTTGTGTAGTATCTTGTAGGAGTTCTCTGTATTTCGTGAATTTGAATGTCGGACTCTCTAGCAAAGAAATCCTCATCTATGAGGAAACTTTAATGGATTGTATATTAAAATATATTTTCCAAGTTACTTGCTTTCTCCCCATCTCTTTCAGGGATCTCAATGATTCATAGATTTGGCTTCTTTACATAATCCCAAATTTCTTGGAAGTTTTAAAAATTTATTTTTGTTATCTTTTCTTTATCCTCATCTGACTATGTTATTTCAGAGAGTCAGTCTTCAAGCTTTTAGATGTTTTTCTCTGGTCTATTCTGATGTTAATACTTGCATTTGCATTATGAAATTTCTGTAGTGTGTTTTTCAAGCTCTATCAGGTCAGTTAGTTTCTTTTCCATGGTATTTTATCTGTAAGCTCTTGTATAATTTTATCATGATTCTTAGATTCTTTATATTGGGTTTCAGTGTTCTCCTGGATCTTAATGATCTTCATTTCTATCCATATTCAGAATTCTATTTCTGCCTTTTCAGCCACCTCATCCCAGTTAAGAACCCTTGCTGGAGAACTAGTGCAGTTGTTTAGAGGACAGAATACCTTCTGGCCATTGGAGTTGCTGGAATTATTGCACTGGCTCCTTCTCATCTCTGTGTGGGCATTCCTTTTGCTGTGGTATAGATTGAGTATAATCAGTAGAATTTTTCATTGGTTGTTCCCAGAGGGCTGAGGCTTTGTGAAGGATCTTTATTTGTAGCTGACTTCTTGTCTTTGGTTTCACAGGAGGTTATGTTAGGAAAAATATTTTTGGTGTTGAATTTTTGGGGTGTAATCAAGTCAGTGGAACTTAAGCATAATAATCAGTAGGTAGGCTCTTGCTCAATCACACGGCTTGTCCATATTTCCTCACAGTCAAAGCTGTGCTCCCTCTCAATGTTCTGATAGTGCAGGTTCATTACCCTCTAGATGCTGGCTACAGACCATGGCTTGGCATTCCTGTGCTGCACACTGCAGTTCTGGTGTGATCTCAGGGTTTTCATTACCTCCTGAAGTTTGAGGCAGCAGAGGAAGGGAAATTAACAGTGGTTGTGACTGAGGATCTTTCCACTTTTCTTCTTGGGCTTCACCCCAGAAGATGTGGAGCTGTAATCAAACAGTGTGATTGATCTGAAATGGAGGGGATGTGCTGTGGTCCAAGCTGGGGGGCAGGGGAGGGATGGGGCCTGATGACAAGCAGAAAAGGCAAGTGGGACCTGTGGGAGACAGGCTGTCCTCCTCTCCTTAGGGTGACTGCAGCTTGCTGGAGGTGAGGATAAGGAACTTAGAGTCTTTGTTTCTTCCCTGGTCTGAGGGTAGCAGGGGCAGTGTCACTGCACAGCAGTGTCAGAAAGCCTTTTAGTTGCCTCTGGGAGCTCCATCTCTGAGAAATATGGAGCCCCTGCCACTGGGAGTGTTCAGCCAAGGGGTGGGGTGGCTATACTGCTGACCTGAACCAGGGCCTCCACTTGTTGGCAAGCAGGGGACAAGGACCCACAGGGAGGAAAGACTGGTTCCTCTCTATATGGTGATTGTGATGTTCTGTAAGTTCGGGTGTAGCCCTCAGAATCTTTGTTTCTTTCCCAGTCTGAAGGCAGCAGAGGCAGAACTGCCACTGTGGCGGTGGCAGAGGGGTTGTCAGTTGCCTCTGCGAGCCTCTCCCCAGGAAAACTCAGAATCACTACCAGCCAGTCTTATACACGGATAACCTTTTATTATTATTATTATCATTTTTATTTTTTGAGTCAGAACCTCAATCTTGTCGCCCAGGCTGGAGTGCTATAGCATGATCTCAACTCACTGCAACCTCCACCTCATGGATTCAAACAGTTCTCCTTCCTCAACCTCCCAAGTAGCTGGGATTACAGGCACCTGACCTGCCACCATACCCAGCTAATTTTTGTATTTTTAGTAGAGATGGGATTTCACCATGTTGGTCATGCTGGTCTCAAACTTCTTACCTCATGTGATCCACCCACCTCAGCCTTCCAAAGTGCTGGGATTATAGGAATGAGCCACCACACCTTGTCAACCTTATACTTTAATAGATAAAAGATAAAGGCCTTTATCTTTTCCTTACAGAGTGTATCTGACATTGCATCCAACCCTTTTTACTCCGAAAATTTCCCTGAGTTCTATATTGTGTGAAGGGTTCCAAGAGGTCCCACATGTCCTAATGGAAGATTTCAAAAATAGCCGAGAGTCCCCCTGGATGGGTATGATGTAGTGGGGGTGGGCTGGGATATTATTTAACTAAAAACCTAGGCCTCCTAGTACTGGAGATAGGTTGGCTGTTAAGTCACACTTCATGGGCCTGTGTCACTTCTGTGTGTCATGGCAGAAGCCTAGTCAGGTGAGAGAGATGCAAGCAGAAATGACCAACCTTCTAGGGACAAGCACCATACATTGCTTTGCTGAGAAGTATAATAATGAGTCATAACTGTAGTGGATGCAGTAGGAACAGAGGCAAATCTAGGCAGAGGGTCTCCGCTACACTAGCCATAAAGTGACCAAAGGAGAGCATGTGGAACCAGATGGCATTACTCAGTTACCCTGATGATATATAAGCTTTCACTGAACACAGTTTCCACCAAGGAGGGGGGTGAGGGGAAAGAAGAGAAGAATTAGGGAAAGAAAATTTAAAATACTATTTATTCCAAAGAGACTGAGTTAACATGAAAGAAACCAAATTACTTTTAATAAGAAATTTAATGTTGTTATGGGGCAGAAATTGGTGTTCAAGAACTAAGTGAATAGTTCTAAAAAACACATAGTTACATTGTTGCATATTTGAGTGTTAAGACTATGAATTACAAACCTGCTCTAAACCTAAAAAGAGTGAGGCAGGAAAATAGGGTCTGGAGGCAGGGAATATAAGTCCAATTCACACTTCAGCTATGACAGGAAATATCTTCTCCATAGGGCATATGCTGAGTAAATTGCTGTGTAACTTTACTTCATCCTCTCCATTTACATAGGGCGTACACCAAGTGACCAATGGAAACTCCTAGCAGGTATTTAGACTCCCCAAAATTTTCTAATGGGGACCTTGAGCCCCTATGCTCAGGCCGGCTCCCACACTGTGGGGTGTACTTTAATTTTCAATATATTCTTTCATTCCTTCCTTGCTTTGTTATTGCATTTTGTCCAATTCTTTGTTCAAGATGCCAAGAACCTGGTGACCCTCCACTGGTAACATACTTTGGTGAGCCAACCAGGAGAAATTCCAGGAGAAGGCAATCCCAAAGTTTGGAATTTATTTTTCTTCTTTCTCATTTTCCTTTCTGTCCCACACAAGGGAATCGGGGAACCTCTCTCTCTCTCTCTGTCTTTCCAACTCGGGACCCTTGGTGGACAGTATCTAAACACAGAAGAAACTGCAGGTTTCTGGCCATGGCCAGTGAAAAGTAAGGGGTTTCCACATGGAGGCACCTAACCACCCTGAAGTTTACTTAAGGGACCAGGGTTTTTTTGTTTGTTCGGTTGGTTGGTTGGTTTTTTCCTCTCTTTCTTTTTCAGTCTTTCAGCAGCTGTTTCATAGTGGTTCTTTGGAAACTGAAGGCAATTGGCTGGGATCACTCCCAGTATTTCCTGAAGGCCTAGGAATGAATGGGAATAATTTGCCTGTGCAGAAGAAGGAAAGGTTCTTTTTTTATATATTTTCCAGCTGTGGTCCCTGATCCCTATGAGTGGCACAGCTCAGAGCAACTTCACACGTTTCAGGCTACTTAAACCTTATTTCCTTATGCTAAATTCTTAACGTCCTCTATCCAACTGGATAAGGGCAAAACAAATCCACCCAAGCCCCAGTTCCTATCGTTAAAGTTTATGGAAAGGGAAGCATGGGAAAGCATGGCCTTTTCAAACTATATAAAGATGCTAAAAGTTGGCGATTACACCCAGGTACCAAAGGAAAGCTCCTAGTAGGCTCTGGAGGGAAAGCATACAAAGTGGCACTGGTGCCCACCTAAGGTCAGAGACATCTAATACTCTAAGATGGTTCCCCACAGGAGGACGCTCTGGGAGATCCTGCTGACCTCAACTCCCCCAAAGGGGATGCTCTTGGGAGAGGTTCTGAGGTCTAGGAATCAACCTTCCTTAGAATTTTTTCTCACAGTTGCAATACTGCATGACCCCAAAATTGTTTAGAATCTGGAGTTTACTGTTTAATGGGGAAGTGGGATGGCACTGCATGTGTCCAGGCTTTTGTGCTGCTCTTCTAAGCAGAGGGTCTGGTTAACATGTGATGCCCTCCTTTGGTATTGTTTGGCCCCAGTGCTCTTTGGAGTCTAGGGAGATTTGGCCTTTAAAAATCAAACTAAAGGAGAAGACCACCCCTCATACTGTCTTATGCCCAATTTCTGCCTCCAAAGAAAGAAGAAGTAAAAACTATAAGGCAAAAATGAAATCCACAGGCAGACAGCCAGGCCCTGCACCCTGGGCCTGGTAGTTAAAGATTGACCCCTGACCTAATCAGTTATGTTATCTATAGATTACAGATATTGTATGGAAAAGCACTATGAAAATCCTGGTCCTGTCCTGTTCCATTCTAATTACCAGTACATGGAGCCCCAAGTCATGTACCCCCTACTTGTTCAATCGATCCTGATCCTCTCACGCAGACCCCCTTAGAGTTGCAAACCCTTAAGAGGGATAGGAATTGCTCACTCGGGGAGCTCGGTTTTTGAGGTGTGAGTCTTGCCGATGCTCCCAGCGGAATCAAGCCCCTCCTTCTTTAACTCGGTGCCTGAGGGGATTTGTCTGTGGCTTGTCATACTACAAAACTGCTATGGAGACTGCTTTACTCGAAACTTTGGTTCACAGCCTTCATTGGGTTATCTATTGGGGCTAAGTAACACCAGCAAGCTTGTATTGCTATCTCATGGCTAAGGTTCCAAGCTATTGGATCTTCATTTATGTGTGTGTATACATGTCTAGATGTGTTCATTTGTATGTACACTTATTATTACATGGTGTATCTACCAAATTTGCTTATGAGTAAGAGTGCTCATAACTAAATAAGTCTAAGCAATTTTCAAGTTTATGTGACTTAAGTATAACTTTACTAAACAAGCTAGTTTTAAAATTATTGGTGGAATAAAAATAGAAATGCCTTCAGAATTGTCTGCATACACTTTATCTGAATTTTATGTTTGTATTTGCTAGATATTTTTAAATATTAGTGTTAATTCAAGCTGGAGACAGTTAGGGCAAGCCTGCCTCCCATTCTATTCAAAGTCTCACTGAGATAAATGCATTTTTAATTTCCTCCTTCAGAAAGGCTAATCAGAAACTTGAATGAAGGCAACCATTCATCTCACATTTACTTGTGACCTGGAAGCCCCAACCTCCCTCCCCGCTTTGAGTTGCCCTGCCTTTCCAGCGGAAATCAATGTTCATTTTACATATGTTAATTGATGTCTCATGTCTCTCTTATTAAAAGTGAAAGAATTGAGCACAATGAAGGGGATGAATGTTTTAGGTAAACTTTTTGTGTGAATTAAAATCTTAAAGTTATTTTTGATGCTCATTTAATATCTGGGTCATTTTGAATTCAGAAAGAATTCTGATATGGGGAAACATGTTTCCAAAATTGTGGAGTTGTTCTTATCCATAAATACCCATATCTGGTAGTTCAGGATTTTTTGCTTTTCAAGGGTTTCACTAAAGTTTTAGGTTACTAAAGATAAAAATTATAGTTAACATAATTCTGTATACAAAAGGTACCAGAAAAGGTTATTTTATTAGTGAACAAAAGAATAATTTTGTTTAATTCAGAGGTTATTTAAAAGTTAGTTAAAATTACAGATTTGAAAAGGTTATTTATGAAACAATGTAGTAAGAAATCATTAAGTAGGGGAGAAAGATGTGGAAAAGGTTGTATAATAAAATATTCTTTAAAACCTGATAAAGTATTGGAGACATTTGGCTAACTAACATTTTTCATAGTTAAGTTCTCAGTCTTGATTAAAGTAAAATAAGAAGTACTGTAGAGAAATGCATCAGCAGTTTGGCAATTCTTTTTAATATAGTTAAACATGAAGCTGAATTTACTGTGAAGCCAAATTTCACATACATGCTTGCATTACTTCACACTATATTTACCATTTTGCCAAAGGGCTTTTGCCAGCTTTACAACTAGGTAAGGCCTGGGAACATGTGGAGCTGATCACATCCCAGCCATGTTGGAAATAATCAGACCTTATCAGCACTTAGCACATAATTAACATAACTTACCAGGTTTTACATTAAAATTAAAATTGCTAAGAGTTGCCATTATAGCATACAATTGAGACTATTAGAAATAGTTTTACATGCAACATGTGTAAGAATAGTAGTATGTGGACTTTCTTCTCTTTTTGTAAAGGTTTTGCTTCTTTAAAATTTGTCATTATTTTGAAAAAATAAATAATTTATAGTAATCTGGAATTCCAAAATCAAACTTCAGTTAATTGTCTTTCCTAATGCCTGGCTTTTTGGATGGATCGGAGGACCTCTGAAAACATCCAGAAAGAGTTTTACAGGATTATGTGGCATGTTTAGGTACATGGGATTACCAAAATAATGTTCAATTTCTGTAGGTTGTATTTTTTGAATAACACTAATATATGTTCCAAAATCGTACCAGATTTCTAAAATCCCAATGTGTAAGTATATACTGTTAATTATAATTATGGTTATTCTCTTAAGTTATTGTAAACCACAGAAATAACCAAATTTCCATGTAAATAGCTACTGACCCAAGTAGAAAAAAATTAATTAAATACCAAGAACATACTTTGTCAAATTTTCATGTTAAACCATGCTAAAATTGTTTAAATATGCAATTAGAAATAACTCCATGGTCTAAGTCAAATTACCTATGGTAACCCATCAGTTACCAGTGCTATGCACATAATTTGGATAAACAACCAGTATTCAAGAGGATATGTCTAATGTTAATTAAGCATGGACTTAATGGTGAACCAGCATGGCCACTTTGCCCTTACTGAGTCCTTACAGCTTTTATTAAAAGCTCTGCATTCTGTGACTCATCATGGAAAAGGTAAAATAAACCAAATTGAATACATTGGTGTGGTAACTTATAAATTACTAAAATAGTTTATAACCAATGTTTGGTCCTATATTCTTGGGAAAACAATTACAGTTTCAGGTACATTTGGTCACCTGGTGGGTCATTTAAACATTTTATAAAGGAATTTCATTCGATTGTTATTTCCAGTGCATGTTTTCTGGTTGTATAAAAACTTTCCCATGTAAGAGGGCTGATGTTATAACAGTAGATTATTATGCGACAGTGTATTTTCACCAGATATAAAAGCTTTTTACGACTTGGATCTTCTGAGAACATCAAAAACTGTCCTTACCATCTATACTACAACAAAACTTCAGGACCTTAAACTTTGGATTCATAATCTGACAACTGAGAAGAGTCCATCTTGGAACTGTACACCCATTGGAACCCTTAAGATAAAACTAACCAGAGAAATTTCTCGCAAGAAGAAGATGGCATCCTCTATGTAAACAGCTTTTCCCAAGTTCACAGATTAAGACTTCTACTATCATGAAACTCTTTTTTTTTTTTTTTTTTTTGAGACGGAGTCTTGCTCGGTAGCCCGGGCTGGAGTGCAGTGGCCCGATCTCAGCTCACTGCAAGCTCCGCCTCCCGGGTTTACGCCATTCTCCTGCCTCAGCCTCCCAAGTAGCTGGGACTACAGGCGCCCGCCACCTCGCCCGGCTAGTTTTTTGTATTTTTAGTAGAGACGGGGTTTCACGGTGTTAGCCAGGATGGTCTCGATCTCCTGACCTCGTGATCCGCCCGTCTCGGCCTCCCAAAGTGCTGGGATTACAGGCTTGAGCCACCGCGCCCGGCCGAAACTCGTATCTTACCCTTGCTTATGCCTTGATGAACAATAGAAGTAGAAAAGGGATATGTTATATACACTTATGGGATATACTTTTATTTGTGAAAGAATTTGTATCCAGCCTTATACCTGGATATCCATATATATATATATATATATATATATATATTTTTTTTTTTTTTTTGAGTCGGAATCTCACTCTTGTCACCCAGGTAGGAGTGCAGTGGCGTGATCTTAGCTCACTGCAGCCTCTACCTCCTGGATTCAAGTGATTCTCCTTCCTCAGCCTCCCAAGTAGCTGGGATTACAGGCACCTGCCTCCATGCAGGGTTAATTTTTGTATTTTTAATAGACACAGGGTTTCACCATTTTGGCCATGCTGGTTTTAAACTCCTGACATCAGGTGATCCACCCGCCTCAGCCTCCCAAAGTGCTGGGATTATGGGCATGAGCCACCACACCCGGACAAACTTATACTTTAGTAGATAAAAGATAAAGGCCCAACATAGGTAAGAAACCTTAATAGTACCTATGTTGCCTCATCATCATTCAGAAACAAAGCATGGGTTCACTCCTCTTAAGCCACATCATGGGTTAAAGAGATCATTGCCAGGAGGCCTTCACTCTTCTAGAAGAGCATCATTTGTTAGGTCCTCTTCTGTGGTTTAAAGTACAAGAGACAATGATTAGAAATGTATTCCCCCAGATAGGCTCTATAGCAAATTCTACTATAAAGGGCTACAGTTACACAACAGACTTCAAATTCTCTTGTGAAAGTTATGATAGAATAGGCTGAACAAAGAAGTATCTGTGCAGATGCTGGCAGTTGTGACCTATAGAGAAATACATCAAATGAAGATTATAGAAATTCAGTGGTAGAAGATTAACAAAGAGACTGCTTAGTAAAGTGAATAGACTCTTTATCTAGCTAATTCTTTGATCTATTTGATGTTAGGAGGTTTGGCTTATGGGGACCTAGGATAAGGAGCATACTCCTAACTCTTGGTATTATCCTTCCAATTGTCATAATAGTAGTCTCCCTGGTATGCGGTATTCTCTCAAAGGTATTAAATGCTTGGATGCAGTCATCTCTAGGCTGTCATATGGTCTTTCTTCAACTAAAATGACAAGAGCTGAAAGAAATGTGCAACCACGAGGACACGGTAACCTGTGAATGATATGATGAGTCCAGAAATCCAAAATGATGGTAACTGAGAGTGGTGCTAAGACCCTAAGTTTTGGTTAAAATCTTACCTAAGTGAGGACCTGACCAAAAAGGGGGAAGTTTTTAAACAAAATTCTGGGAGGCAATTGTTTTGGAACAAGCTCATGCACTAGACCCCAACACACCAAACCAAGCCAAAATGGAGTCGTTTGTGCTAAGACTTTAAGGAAACACATTGATTCTAGAACAGACCAGGTTTTATTTTTTCTCCTACAAATCTCTATAACAAACATTCCTGACAGCATAAATATCCGTCCCCTGAAGTTCCCCTTAAATCTTCTAACCAAATACACTTCCTCTTGCCTAGAGACCATCAAGCTTCAGATAATTATACAACAAAGCTTCAAGCAAGTTCCAGGTGAAGATACCACCACTGGCCATCAAGAAGCTACCCTGCCTCCTCTAGACAGAGCAGGGCAAGAGTTCTGCAATCTCTAATAGGTAGAGACTACTCCCCAAGCCAGCATGAAGCAGTTACATAAGAAAGACCATTGGTCCCTTCACCTCCCATAAAGATTTATGAGAATCACATCTCTCAGCAGGGAAATGAGGCAGGAATATAGGGTCTGGAGGCAGGGAATATAAGGCCAATTCAAACTTCAGCAATAACAGGAAATATCCACTCCATAGGGGGTATGCAGAGTAAATGACTTTGTAACTTTACTTCATCTTCTCCATTTACATAGGGCATACACCAAGTAACCAATGGAAACCTCTAGAGAGTATTTAAACATCCCGAAAATCTGTAAGGGGGTCCTTGAGCCCTTGTGCTCAGGTCTGCTCCCACACTGTGGAGCGTACTTTCAGTTTCAATAAATCCCTTCATTTCTTCCTTGCTTTGTTTGTGTGTTTTGTCCAATTCTTTGTTCAAGATGCCAAGATCCTAGATGCCCTCTACCTGTAACAGGAGGAGTCAGCAAACAAACTCATTCTGTTTGCACTAGGCACATTATATATAAAAATATCCTTCAGCTTCTATATGAAATGTGTAGTAGAATGCAACTATTTATCTTCCAATTGACTTTTGAATTCAGGAGAGCTTCATTTAACTTTAGTGAGAAAGAAAAGCAATCTGTTATTTTTTCCTGAAGAAGATAATATTAGACAATATTACAGCAAAAGACTTAAAGAAGAAGAGGTGACAAGTCATGAGGAGAGAACTTGTAAGATGCTACAGTTTAGTGTCAATATTTTGGCTTTTATTCTATATAAGATGGAAACTTATTGGTTCTGAGAAGTAAGTGACATGGTATCAAATTATTATATGAGTATAATATAGGATTAGGATGCTTATTCAGAACTATTTCTACTGTATCAAAGCTGCTGTTAGATCAGCAGAAGACTATCTCATTCATTGGGGCAAGAGATGGTGACTTGAATGAGGAATAACAGGACAGACAAGCAGTGATCAAATTTTGGATATGTTTTGAAGGTGGATTCAAAAGAATCTGTCACTCTTTTATTCAAAGTCATCCGATGACATAAGGGATGTGAGAGTTTTTCCAAGATTTTTGATTAAACAAGTAAAATGATGAGCATGTCTTTAATGAAATGTGGAAACCTGTGCATGTTTGGGAAGCATAGTCAGAGAAAGATGAGGAGCTTATGGCGAGATAGGTGAACTTTAAATTTCTGGAAGATATTCATGTGGAAATATGATGTAGAAAGTTACATGTATAACACTCTTAAGGTGATTTACTATGTATGAATGAAGATAAATGAGCTCTCGCAATAGCTGGGGAAAGAAATATCATATTTATATACTGATGGTGACATTCTAATAATGAGAAGAAAGAGAAATGGAAAAGACAGAGGGAAAAACTGAAGTGATGTCTTTAGTAGGCAAAAGAAGAGAGCAGTTATAAGATAAAGTAATGGTTTGGCCTTAGATAGAAACATAAATAATTCATCATTATAATAGCAGAAGCACATGGATAAAATAACAATAATAACAGCTGGACACATGAACATCTTTGTAGATAAGTGGGCAGATGTAATATGGGGGCTTGTGGAAGTACTCTTTAACCACATTATATTTTAGACAAGATTTTCCAGAAGCACCCCTGAGGGGGATGGCAAGTATCTGATTGAGGAAGTGTTCCCGGGAGAAGGCTGTTGTGAGTCAGAAAAGGAGGAAAGAGAAGAAGCCAAGAAAGTGTGTGATGCTGGAAAAGTTCCCAAGAGTAGCTTCAAGATCATCCCACAGGGGAATGCTAGAGAGTAAATTTTATTTCAGCATTTCTGACAGTGGAAGCATAATGAATCTGTTGTTTATGCTTCTTTTATTTTCTTTTTGTTGTTTCTGTTGGCAAGTAAGGTTATATGAGCTTTTCAATTATTTTAGCAGTGTTTAAAAAATCCAATAATCTAGCACTTAGTAGTTCTATAGATGTCCACAGGCAAAGCACAAAGCATCTCTTTGGCAAGTGTGGACTGTCAAAGAAGCAGTGTGGTACTGATCTCACAGATGTGGTGATAGCTCCCTGGTCATGAAGTAGCAGCTCCCTCATGCTGCTATGCTATAGAGCTTTGAGTAGTGTACCTAAAACAGAACTCAAGACTCTGCTTCTCCAGCCAATCCAGTGGTTCTATATGACTTTCTCTCATTGGTTAAAAAATAAAAAATTCCTTCCTGCTTATCTTGAGTGAAATGGATTTAATTTTCTAACAGATATAATAATTTGTATTAAGATCTGCTCTGATGATATTATTAAGGGTACCTTCATTTGCTCTTTAAAACAATTTTAGTTTTTACTGAAATGATCTCATCAACAAAAACTATATTCTTCAAATTAATTTAGTATATACTTGTTAATTGGGTTTCTTAGCTGAGCAAGCTTGGAGAATTACAACAAGGAAAGACTGTAGTTTAGAATATACTTGGGCTTCGTAATTTGGAGATAGAAAGGAAGGCAACTAGTTAGACACTGGGACTTGAGTGACTGACCAAGATTAAAGATTAAATTACAAGTGGCTGCTTTGTTACAACAGAATGAAAAAAGGAGACAGAGGCAGAGGTAGAAACTTCCTTAACTTTTGTTCCAAATCTAACTTCATCAATAAAGGGGCAAAATCACAGCAGGAGTCTCCTGACCTGATGTGGTGGTTTAAGACACAATGTCAATTATGTAGCATTTCTATTAAAATGTTCAACTTGAACTCAAGAGAAATCCAATGGAAGGATGTTTAGCAAAATATTTGTCCTAAATAAACTATTCTGGGCTCTTAAAATGTTAATTTCATGAAATATTTAGAACAACAATGAAAAAAGCCTGGGGAAATATTTTAGATCAAGAGATCAATGAAATCACAACTAAAAGAAGGCACAATTCTGATTAGATTTTTGGATCCTTAAAAATATAGTAAAATAACACAAGTATGAAGGGAATTATTGAGGGAGGCAAACGTGGAAATTGGAATATGGATTCTGTATTAGATAATGGGACTCAGAGTTAAATTTCCTGAATATAATGAATATGTTGTAGTTATGTTTGTTAGGGAAATAAATACCAAACTATTTAAGGATTAAAAATATTAAAGTCTGCAACTAATTCTCAAGTAGTTCAGACACACATGCACACACACACACACAGTGAAAGAGCAAAGGAAAGATTTTAAAATGATGGGTATACAAGAAGAGTATAGGTGGTTCACTGTACTGTTTTCTATAACTTTTCTAAAGTGCTAAAATGTTTCAAAATAAAACAGCAAAGAAAAAAGATAATCAAGAGAGTAACAACTCTGAAAAATTAAAATCACTCTAACTATATTGCCATTTATAAATCAATGACGATGTAGAAACATCACAAGTAACTAGAGTATACATCCACCCACCCAGAAGCACAATCTATCACATTGCGTTTTATGAAAAGTAACACCTAAAAAGCACCAGATCTTTGGTTTTTAACTGTCAACCCAACTCACAAAAGTATTGTATAACAAAGTAATGATTTCAAAATTACTTTTTTAATACAGATATGAGCTGGACAAGGAAAAAAAAAAAACAAAAATAAATTCCTTGGCATAACTTTGCCAAGCAGGCACAATTTCTGTTCACTCATTTGAGCACGGAGAGATAATTAGTTTGTGCTTTCAGAATTCATATTTTTAAAAAATAATATTTAAAACATATCTGTGCATATAATCTTGGCTTGAGTGCACAGGCTTTTGTTATTTTATTCTTAATATATTTGTATGTTATACATTTATATTTTAAAATGAAAAACTATTAATATTGTCATTAATACATTTACATTAATAGATACATGATTATTCAAATAAACATGCTATACTATTATGTGTATCATCTATCTTAAATTAATTTTGTTCTCTCTTTTATTATAGATTTTAAAAGTAGGATATTAGAACACACTAATTGCTCTTATTTTAGTTACTCCAAAATTAGGTTCCAAATGTCACTCTTTTTGAAGTTTTTTGTTTTCAACAGTTATGTGCATTTAAAAAATCAATCTAAATTGAATGTTAAAATTTATAAAAATCCTATTAGGCCCAGTGTGCTTATGTGTGATACATTCTTTAGTTTGCTTAAAAGTAAAAAAAAAAAAAAAAAAAAAAAAAAAAAAATGACACTGGCTAATGCATGAAAAGGTTACTTGTATTTTTTTTTTTTCTTAAACTAGGAATATAATAGGTTTGAAGTCCTTAAGGAAATCTTAAGCTTATAAGGAAATAAGAGATATTTCTGTGGAAACAAGCTTTCGCTTCAGGAAAAGATAGATATAAATTGGAGTCTTTTGTGTAGAAAGATATATTTGGATTTTTGCAACACACAGCTGTCAGGTTACCTAACTAGCTGATTTTGTGAAGTGTACAATTTTGACTATCAATTATTTTACACTTTTTTCTATCTTTGTATCATTATTTTAGTTTGAACAATTCTACAGGACTTTTATTAAAGAAAAAAAGTTAGCATTCATTGTGTAAAGTGAACATTTTCTCCTCACATTTTCCCTTCAACCTACCATTGTCATTGATGTTGAATTGTTTCAAGAAATAACAGAACTCTGCCTTCATTTAAAATGGGTAAATTTTTTACAAGCTTCAGAATATTGGATGTTGCAGCCGTTCAAACAAGAGCAGGAAAAAATGAGACCTCATAGCTACTTGATTAGCTTGCTTTGTTAATAAACAAATTAACAAATTAATTAATGACAAAACAATTAATAAATTAACCAGAATATATCAAGTTCCCACTTATTTTGTATTAAGCTAACTATGGAAATGACTACATTGGTTTTTGAAGTAATAATGCCAAAAGCCTCATTTATGAGTCATTGAATTTAATTATGTCTTTCATAGCACTAGTATTCTTTTTTATTGACCAATGACTAAAACGATTAGCACATATCTGAACTCTGTTTAAAAGGTTTTAGGGAATGTATAAAAAACATGACAGAATATAACATGAAATCATAGCCACTAATCAAAACATCTAAAACATCAAATTAGTGTCGTGTCTGTTTCCAATGATTGTTTATGTTCCAAAATAATCCAACACATATTACTTTTCAGATCTTTTTTTTTTTGAGATGGAGTCTAGCTCTGTCGCCCAGGTTGGAGTGCAGTGGCGCGATCTCGACTCAGTGAAAGCTCCACCTCCCAGGTTCACACCATTCTCCTGTCTCAGCCTGCTGAGTAGCTGGGACTACAGGCGCCTGCCACCAAGCCCGGCTACTTTTTTTGTATTTTTTTACTAGAGACGGGGTTTCACCGTGTTAGCCAGGTTGGTCTCAATCTCCTGACCTCATGATCTACCCACCTCAGCTTCCCAAAGTGCTGGGATTACAGGCATGAGTCACCGCGCCCGGCTGAGATCTATTTTTAAACTCTAAAAACCTTTCCCATCAACTGATCTGCATTCCCAAAAGCATCCACATGTTTTAACTGTGGCTAACACAGTAATGAGAGTAAAATCAATTAGAAATATTATTAAGGATAAAATTAAAATATAAAATATGGAAATAAAAAGTGCAGGGGATCAGATGGTTAGATATCAAATAAACATCTGATTCAAAAGTGGGTGCTGGAGATCACTGTGTTAAGTGAAATAAGCCAGGAACAGAAAGACAAACATCACACGTTCTCACTTATTTGTAGGATCTCAAAAGTAAAACAATTGAACTAATGGTCACAAAGAGTAAGGTTATTGCCCAGGCTGGGAATTGTAGTGGGGGTGGTGGCAATGATTCGTAGGTACAAATTAATAGAAAGAATGAATAAGACTATTTGATGGTGCAATAGGGTGATTATAATCAATAATAACTTAATCGTATATTTTAAAATAAAGAATGCAATTGGATTGCTTGTAACTCAAAGGATAAATACATGAGGGATGGATACGTCATTCTCCGTGATGTGTTTATTTCACATTGCATACCTGTATCCAAGCATCTCATGTACCCCATAAATGGGGTACATGACTTGGGCCCATATTACAGCTGCCTCCAATCAGACTTATTGCTGCAATTGGTAGTGGCTCTGTGTTTCTCTGAAGTGGAGTTCCAAGAGACAAATCAAAATCCTACCATTGCTATTGCCAAGGTCCTTTCCCCTGCTGTCCTGAGCCTGGGCAGGGAACATAAAGCCTGACCTCACCCCAGCACTGAAGTATGCAGCCCAGGAATGCCAACCTGACATCTGCAGCCAGCAAGAAATAAGCCCACACTCTCACAGCACTGAAAGGGAGCACAGCTACGAATGCGAGGAAATATAGAACAGCCACATGGCTGAGCAAGAGCCTACTAAGTGGCCATTACACTTACGCACCATCTACTAGATCACAGCCCAAACTTCGCCAATAAAAATACTTTGCTAGGCCAGTTGGGTGGATCACAAGGTCCAGTCTGAGTCCAGTCTGCCCAATATGGTGAAATGCCGTTTCTACTAAAAATACAAAAATTAGCTGGGCATGGTGGTGTGTACCTGTAGTCCCAGCTATTCAGGAGACTGAGGCAGGAAACCCCTTGAACCCAGGTGGCAGAGGTTGCAGTGAGCCAATATCATGTCACTGCACTCCAGCCTGGGCAACAGAGCAAGACTCCATCTTAAAAAAAAAAAAAAAAAAAAATTCATAGTATAATTGGAAGTATAAAAACAGAATAGACCAAGCCAAGGAAAGAGCCTCAGACCTTGAAGACATTATTCAAACTAACTCAGTCAGACAAAAATGAAGAAAAGAGAATGAAAAACCCATCAAGAAACATGGATTATGTAAAGAGAACAAATCTATGACTTACTGATGTTCCTAAAACAAAAGGAGAAAAAACAAGTAACATGGGAAACATATTTATAAATATTATTCATTAAAATATCCCCAACCTTGGTAGAGAGGGCAACATTCAAATTCAGGAAGTTTGGAGAACCTGTGCAAGCTACTATACAGGACAAGCCTCCCTAAGAAACATAGATATCAGATTCTCCAAGGTTAACATGAAACAAAAAATATTAAAAAGAGCTAGAGAGAAGATGCAGGTCACATACAAAGGGAACCCCATCAGGTTAATGAAAGAATGTTCAGCTGAAACCTTACAAGTCAGAAGAGATTGGGGGCCTATATTCAGCATCATTAAAAAAAAATTCCCATGAAGAATTTCATATCTAGCCAAACTAATCTGTATAAGCAAAGGAGAAATAAGATCCTTTCCAGATAAGCAAATGTGAAGGGAATTTGTTGCCACCAGACATACCTTACAAGAGGTATTAATATTGAGGGAGTACTAAACAAGGAAATGAATAATTGTTACTAGCCATCTCAAAAACACACTTAAGTACATAGACCATAGACACTATAAAGCAACTACACAATTAAGTTTGCATAACAACCAGGTTACAAAATGATTATGGAATAAAATCTACATATATCAATATTAACCTTAAGTATAAATTGGCTAAATACCCCATGTAAAAGTCACAGAGTGGCAAGTTAAATTTAAAAAGTAAGACTCAAGTTTATGCTGTCTCTAAGAGACCAACCGCACATGCAATGACATCTCTAGGTGTTTAATCCAGGGATTAAAGATAAAAAAAAAAAAAAAAAGCTACCAAGCAAACATAAAGATATAGAACAGTGATTGCTATTCTAATTCCTGACAAAAGAGAATTTAAACCAGCAATGATGGGGTAAAAAAAAGTCTTGTATAATGGCAAAGATTTCAATTAAGCAAGAAGGCTTAACTTTCCTAAATGTATGTGCATACAACACAGGAGTAGCCACATTTATAAAACAAGTTATTAGGAACTTAAAAATAGACTTCAATAACCATACAATAATAGTGGTAGAATTCAACACCTTACTAGAATTGAAGTATTAGAAATAGTGTTAGAGAGATCATTGAGACAGAAAACTAACAAGGATACTCAGGGTCTCAACTCAACACTAGACCAAATGGACCTAACAGACATCTATAGAACTCTTCAGCCAAAAACGAAAGAATATACATTCTTCTCATCTGTATATTGCAGATGCTCTAAATTGACCACACAATTAGCCACAAAACAATCCTCAGCAAATTAAGAAAAAAAACCAAAATCATACCAACCACACTGTCACTGAGCAATAAAAATTGAAACCAATACCAAGAAGATCACTCAAAATCATAAAATTACAAGGAAATTAAACAAATACTCCTGAATGACTTCCGAGTAAACAGTTTATAGCACTAAAATCCACATCAAAAAGTTAGAAAAATCTCAAATCAACAGTCTAACATCAAACCTTAAAGATCTAGACAATCAAAAGCAAATCAACCACAAAGCTAACATTAGACAAGAAGTAATGAAAATCAGAGCTGAACTGAATGAAAGTGGCAGCAAAAAACCATAGGAAAGATCAGTGATACTGATGAATTGGTTCTTTAACAAAATAAGGAAGATAGATATATTTGTAGCTAGACTCGTTTAAAAAGAAAGAGAAAAGATCCAAATAAATGCAATCAGAAATGAGAAAAGGGATATTACCACTGATCCCACAGGAATACAACAATCAGAAACTGTAATGAACACCCCTAAACACACAAACTGCAAAACCTAGAAGAAATGGATAAATTCCTGGAAACATGTAATCTCCCAACGCTGAACCAGGACAAAATTGAAACCTTGAACAGACCAATAACAACTTCTGAAATTGAATCAGTAAGAAAATCGACTAACCAGAAAATGTCCAGGCCCAGGTTTTCAGATTCACACTGAATCCTATCAGGCATATAAAAAATAAGTAGTACCATTTCTACTGAAATTATTCCCCAAAAATTGAGGAGGTAAGACTCCTCCCTAACTCATTCTAAAAGGCCAACATCATTTTGAAACCCAAATCTGGCAAAGATACAACAATAAAAGAAAACTTTGGGTTAATATAAATGATGATCATAAGATACAAAAATCGTCAACAAAGTCCTAGCAAACTGAATCCAGCAGCACATCCAAAAAGTAATTCACCACAATCCAGTAGAGTTTATCCCAGAGATGCAAGATTGCTTCAATATACAGAAATCAATAAATATGATTCATCACATAAACAGAACTAAAGACAAAAACCATATGCTCATTTCAATAGAGACAGTAAAGCTTTTGATAAAATTTAGCATGCCTTTCTGTTATAAACCCTCAACAAACTATGGATTGAAGAAACATACCTCAAAAGAATAAAAGCCATCTATGACAAACCCACAGTTAACATCATACTGAATGGGCAAAAGTTGGAAACATTCCTATTCAGAACTGGAACAAGACAAGGATGCCCACTTTTATCACTCCTATTCAATATGATCCCGAAAGTCTTCACCAGAGAAATCAGACAAGAGAAAGAAATAAAAACCTCTGAATAAGAAGAGAGGCAGTCAAACTATGTCTGTTTGCAGAAGATATCATTTTATACCTTGAAAATCTGTTAGTCTCTGTCACAAAGCTCCTTGATCTGATAAATGACTTCAGTAAAGTTTTGGGATGCAAAATCATGTACAAAGATCAGTAACATTTCTATACATCAATTATGATCAAGATGAGTTCCAAATCAACAACATAGTTCCATTCACAATAACCACACAAAAATAAAATACCTAGGAATACAGTTAACCCAAGAGGTGAAAGATCTCTACAATGGGAATTACAAAACATTGCTGAAAGAAATAAGAGTTCACATAAACAAAAAGCATTCCACGCTCATAGATAAGAAATACCAATATAGTTAAACTGACCATACTGTCCAAACCAATTTTCAATGTTATTCCTATCAAACTACCAATGATATTTTTCACAGAATTACAAAAAAACTATTCTAAAATCCATATGGAACCAGAAAGAGCCCAAAAGGCCAAAGCAATACTGAGCAAAAATAACAAAGCTGGGGGCATTGCATTACCTGACTTCAAACTATACTACATAGCCACAGTAATCAAAACAGCTTGGTGCTAGTACAAAAACAGATGCACAGATTGTTGGAACATAATAGAGAGCCCAGAAATAAAGTCACACACCTACAGTCATCTGATTTTGAACAGGTGGACAAAAAAAAGCAATAACAAAGTACTCGCCATTCAATAACTGGTGCTGGGATAACTGGCGAGCCATTATACAGAAGATAGAAACTGAACCCCTTCCTTATACCATGTACAAATATCAACTCAAGATGGATTAAAGGCTTAATTATAAAGCCAAACTGTAAAAATCCTTGGAGAAAACCTAGGAAATATTATTCTGGACATAGGCCCTGGCAAAGATTTTTTAATAAGGATGCTGAAAGCAATTGCAACAAAAACAAAAATTGACAAATGTCATTAAATTAAACTATGGCGTTTCTCTACAGAATAAAAGAAAAAAACTATCAACAGAAAAAATTAAAAACTTACAGAATAGGAGAATATACTTGCAAACTATGCATCTGGATATTAGACAGAGGTCTAATATCCAGAATCTATAAGGAATTTAAACAAATTAAAAAGCAAAAAAAAAAAAAAAAATTAAAAAGTGGTCAAAGGGCAGTATGGCCATTTTCACAATATTGATTATTCCTACCCATAAGCATGAAATATTTTTCCATTTTTTTAATGTTTTCTCCGGTTTCCTCTATTCCTATTTGAATACTCAATTTATTCCTCTTGCCTGGCCAAAACATTCAATACTATGGTGAATAGGACTGGTGAGATAGGGCATCCTTGTCTTGTTCTCGTTTTCAAAGGGAATGTTTCCAGCTTTTGCCCTTTCAGTATATTGGCTCTGGGTTTGTCGTATATGGCTCTTATTATTTTGAGGTATGTTCCTTCAATACCGAGTTTATTGAGAGTTTTTACCATAAAGAAATGTCTAATTTTATTGAAAGACTTTTCTGTATTTATTGAGATAATCATGTGATTTTATCTTTAGTTCTATTTATGTGATGAATTACATTTATTGATGTGTGTATAGCGAACCAACTTTGAATCTTGGGGATAAAGCCATCTTGATTGTGTTGGATAAGCTTTTTGATGTGCTGCTGGATTTGGTTTACCAGGATTTTATTGAGGATTTTTGCATCAGTGTTCATCAGAATTATTTACCTGAAGTTTTCTTTTCTTGCTGTTTATCTGCCAGGTTTTGGTGTCAGGATAATGCTAGTCTCATAAAATAAGTTAGAGAGGAGCCCCTTCTTTTGAAATTGTTTAGAATAGGTTCAAAAGAAATGTACATTTTTACCACTGATAGAATTCAGCTGTAAACCCATCTGCTATTTCCATTAAACTACTCATTGGTATTCTTTACAGAATTAGGACAAACTATTTTAAAATTCATATGGATCCAAAAAGCCTGTATAACCAAGAGAATCCTAAGCTAAAGAAACAAAACTTGGGGCATCACAATACCCAGCCTCAAACTATACTACAAACTAGGCTACAAATGAGTCACTTTTTCTTCAAAGTCTCAAGGTCAAAGGAGTCCCAGTGCTTCAGAATGCACTCCAGAGGAGTACAGGCTGAAGAAGATCTCTTACCCATCCAGAAAGAGAAGCAAGATAAAGGTGTCCTTTTGGTCTCCTTCCTTTTGGTGTGACCCATTGGGAGGGGAAGACAGTGGGGGCGTCCCTCATACTGTTTTCCCTCCTTGGTTCCTGGGGTCCCAGCACCTTGTTAAATGTGCCACACACGGTTGCAGGTGTGACCCTCCAGCCATGAAGCCAGAAGAACTAGGTGATTGGCATTAGTCATGTTTACTTGTGTGACTCTAGTCCTCTGCTTGTGATTTTCCTTTGACTTTCTAGACTTATTTGGTCTGTGTGGCTCCCAGAAAGATGGATCTCAGGAAAAACTACATAATAGTTGCATTTGGGCAAGGCTCTTTTAATGGGGGAAGGGTACTAGATTGAACTTTATATCCTGCTATTATGGCCTGTGTTAAAGCATGGTTCTGATTAACTTCTGGACTTAAAATCCCCTTACTATTTAAACACCATTTTTACTGGATGCAGAATATGTGCCTTAAAAGAACATAGAAACCAAATGGCAGTTTTCCTGCCGATGGGACAGTATTGAGACTAAAATTTGGTTTCAGAGGAAATTTTTTTTCTAATTGTTGAAGGCAGAGTTTTCCTGTTTACAGAAGCAGCATAAAACCTGATCTGCAATATAGGGGTGCAAAAAGGTAGAATTGGGAAGCTGGATTGTTTTGGTAAAAGACCACAAATGTGCCTCATGGAGATAATTCCTATTTCACTAGGTGGTGCTGTTGACCTAGAAATGCCATGCGCTTTCCAGGTCAAGGGCAGAGAGTGACCTTGAAATGGCATTTTCTCTGCAAACCAAGGGCAGAGAGAGATGCTGTGCATTGGAGGGAGACCCTCTGTTCCTAGAAAATCATAAAAACAGCATTCCCCTGAGCTATATCCCCAGTTACTGTGGCATTACAGCATTCATGGTTGGCAAGGAGGAGAGAAGCTGCCATGGTGGACATGCCTAGTCCCCAGGTAGCCCCTTTCCTATTGGCATAGCTGCTATCATTCATCCACGAAAGCCTCTAGCTTGGCTTTCTATGTCTGCAGCTGGATTTTTACAGGCTGGTCTTTTTCAGAAAAGGAAATAATTTGGAGACTATTCTTCATTAAAAGGAAAACCTTACTGAGGATTTCTGTACCCTCACTAACTGCCTAAACAGTTTTCTTTTAACTCCTATATTACAACCATCTGATCTTCAACAAACCTGACAAAAACAAGCAATGGGGAAAGGATTTCCTATTTAATACATGGTGCTAGGAGAACTGGCTAGCCATATGCAGAAAATTGAAACTGGACACCTTCCTTACACTATGTACAAAAAATTAACTCAAGATGGATTAAAGACTTAAATGTAAAACCCCAAACTATTGAAATCCTAGAAGAAAATACAGTCAATGCCATTCACAACATAGGCATGGGCAAAGATTTCATGATGAAAGCACCAAAAGCAATTGCAACAAAAGCAAAAATTTACAAATGGGATCTAATTAAACTAAAGAACTTCTGCACAGCAAAATAAACTATCACCAGGGTGAACGGACAATTTACAGAGTGGGAGAAAATTTTTGGAATCTGTCCATCTGACAAAGGTCTAATATGCAGACTCTGCAAGAAATGTAAACAAATTTATGAGAAAATAAACAAACAGGCTGGGCATGGTGGCTCACGCCTGTAATCCCAGCACTTTGGGAGGCTGAGGTGGGTGGATCACTTGAGGTCAGGAGTTCAAGGCCAGTCTGGCCAACATAATGAAACCCCGTCTCTACTAAAAATACAAAAAATTAGCTGGGTGTGGTGGCACGTGCCTGTAATCCCAGCTACTCAGGAGGTTGAGGCAGGAGAATCACTTGAACACGGGAGGTGGAGGTTGCAATGAGCTGAGATTGTACCATTGCACTACAGCCTGGGCAACAAGAGTAAAACTCCGCCTCAGAAAGAAAAAAAAAAAAACAACGTTAAAAAGTGGGCAAAGGACATAAGGACATTAATTATTAATGGACACTTCTCAAAAGAAGACACTCATGCAGCCAACAAACAAATGAAAAAAAGAAACTCAACAAAACTGACAATTAGAGAAATGCAAATCAAAACCACAATGAGATACCATCTCACACCAGGAAGAATGGCAGTTATTAAAGAGTCAAGAAACAGCAGATGCGGGCAAGTTGTGGAGAAAAAGAAACACTTATACACTGTTAGTTTGAATGTAAATTAGTTCAACCATTGTGGAAGACAGTGTGGCAATTCATCAAAGATCTAGAAGCAGAAATACCATTTGACTCAGCAATCCCATTACTGGGTATATACCCAACAGAACATAAATCATCCCCTCATAAAGATATTTGCATGCATAAGTTCATGGCAGCACTATTCACGGCAGCAAAGACATGGAATCAACCGAGATGCTCATCAGTGACAGACTGGATAAAGAATATGTGGTACATCATGGAGTACTATGCAGCCATAAAAAGGAATGAGATCATGTTCTTTACAGGGACATATATGGAGGTAGAAGTTGTTTTCGTCAGCAAATGAACACAGGAACATAAAACCAAACAACACATGTTCTCACTTATAAATGGCAGCTGAATGATGAAAACATGTGGACATATGGGTGGGGAACAACACCCCCTGGGGCCTGTTGGTGGTATAGGGGATGGGAGAGCATCAGGAAGAATAGCTAATGGATCCTGGGTTTAATACCTAGGTGATGGGTTGATATGTGCAGCAAATCACCATGGTACACATTTACCTATTTAACAAACCTACGCATCCTGCACATGTGCCCTAGAAATTAAAATAAATTTGATAAAATATTAAAGAAGGCAAAGGACTTGAACAGACACACTTCAAAAGAAAATGTATACGCAGACCAGAAGAATATGAAAAACTGCTCAACATCACTAATCTTTAGAGAAATGAAATCAAAACTATAATTAGATAACATCTCACAACAGTAAAAATAGCTTTTATTAAAAAGTTAAAAAATAACAGACACTGCAAGGCCATGGAGAAAGGGGAACACTTACACACCGCTGGTGGGAAAGAAAATTAGTTCTGCCACTGTGGAAAGCAGTTTGGAAATTTTTCGAAGAACTTAAAAGTTCTTCGAAACTTTTAAGAACTTTTGACCCAGCGATCCCGTTGTTGGGTATATATTCAAGGAAAAAAAAAAAACATATTCCACCATAAAGACATAGGCATGTGTATGTTCATTGCAGCACTATTCACAATAGCAAAAACATAGAACCAACCTAAATGTCCATCAGTAATATACCGGATAAAGGAAATGTGGTACATGTACATCACAGAATACTACACAGCCATTAAAAAAAAAAAAAAAAAAACAAAAAAAAACAAGATCCATGTCGTGACATGGATAGTGCAAGAAGCCATTATCCTAAGTAAATTAACACAGGAAAAAAAAAAGAACAGAAAAGAAAAGAAATAAGGCATGTTCTCACTTATAAGTGGGAGCTAAATATTGAGTACACATGGACACAAAGAAGGGAATAATAGATACTGAGGCCTACTTGAGGTAGAGGGTAGGAGGAGGGTGAGGATCCAAAAACTGCTTATGGTACTAGAGTAACTAGGGTACTATGTTTATTACCTAGGTAACAAAACAATATGTACAGAAAACTCACATATGTGCAATCTATCTATAGATCAAACCTGCACATGTACTTCTGAAACAAAAATAAATGGAGTGGGTGAGGATTCAAAATTTAATGATAAAGAGGTGAAGCTGGGAACAGGAAAAGTCAATAAGTAAAAATATATTAAAACAAAATAACATCAGAAAAATTTAATGAAAAAGGTGATTAAGGCAGAGGCAGAACAAATAAAGACTATAACTATAAGAAAAACCTGTTCCTCATTTAGTCCCATGTGTGCTTAGAATAAATTGCTATTGTTCCTCCTTCTTATTATAAAATACAGAAACAAGGAAATGGCTGTCTTAATGTTTATGTCCTCCATTGCTCTTAGAATAAGAACCAGAACAACTTACAAGGCCAGCATGACTCTGCATCAAGTTAACTTTACCTAGCTTCATCTCTGTAGCCTCAACCTCATCCAGTTCCTTTGTTTCTGTGCTCTGACAATGACGGTTTAATTTTATCTCCTAAAGCATACCATGTTCTTTTTGACTTAGGAACTTTGAACATATTACCTCTGCCTGGCATTCTTCTGTTCCTCACTTCACATATTCCAGTTAACTCCAAATTGTTCTTACACTTCAGCTTAATAATACTTTTTTCTGAATGTAATATTTTGACCTATAAGTAGTCAGATCATTCTGTTAACCATTCTCATAGCAAATTGTAACTTTTCCTCATAATACTTCAATTGCAATTTGACACTTAATTGTATGATTCTCAAAGATTCTAAGAATCTAAGCTTCTCTAAGATTGGCCATGTATACATATGCTATAGTATACACGTATACATTTTCTAATATATTTTTAAGATATATATATTATATCTTTCTGTGTGTGTCTATTATCTCTCTCTCTCTCTCTCTCTCTTCCCATATATTCCTCTTTACACAATAGTGTGACAATAGTATATATAGTATGACAATACTATGACAATAACAGGGACAATTCTGCTTTTTGCTTACCATTATTTCCTTAACATATAGCCCAGTGAGTGTCCAGTTCTCAAATTTGTGTTGAATAAATGTCTTTTCCACCACTACTTGTCAGATTTATTAAAAAAAAAACAAACAAGAGATCTACAACTTGAATCTTATGTTTTGATTTCCTTCCAAAAATGACTCATTCTCTATTAAATGTGTACATAAATTTTAATTTACTTTTGTTATGATATTGGTATAATAATGCAAACTGATCCTATAAAGACAGGGTTTGGCTCTGGGTAACAGAAAACACTTTAGCCATGTTAAGCACAAACAAATTTAGTTCCGGGAATCTAGTGTTTACAAATTGTTGGTAGGGTTGGAGCAGCAGGTCTCAGAGTCAACCTTCATATCTGTTAAATTAAATAAGCAGGAGGCCATTAGCCTGAGGCTGACTCTGTACTTTGACTTTCCACATAACAGACAACTACCTAACTTAGTATGTAAACAAACCAAAACTGAACTAGGAGTATATGTTTCATAACAAATGGCTGCGTTTCAATCACAAACTGCCAAGCTTCAGCCAATCACCAGAAGCCGACTGATCAGACCATGCCCAAATAAGGCAGATGTCTCAGTGTAGTCAGTCCAGGTGCTGCCTCTACTTTGCTTCCATTTTCACCCTTTAAAGCTTGTTGCTCTTGCTGCTGAGTGGAGCCCTCTGAACATTTTCCAGTTTTGAGCACTGCTGGAATCAAATCATTGTTCTTGGATCAAATAAACTCTGTTCAATTTAATTTGTCTAAAGTTTCCCTTTTAACAGATCTTATATCAGAAAAGGCTCAGGTAGAAAAGTTGTGTTTGCCACAGCCAGGAAGTTACTGATCCATATGCTTGTTCCATAGTTACACCAACTTAACCAGGGCCTGAAGATCAGATGTCCCCCTACTTCCTTAGCTCACAGGCACTCTGCACCTGCAAAATATGTTAGATCTGCCACCTTTTTTCCTACTGAAATGAGTTCCTAATTCAGATTTCTCACAAGGCCCTGAGAAATGTAGATGTAGCAGAAAGTTTTCCAACCTCTGCTCTACAGGCAAGGCACCTGGGAAGCAGAATGTAGTAGACACTGTGTGATCTGAGGATACTTTGTTTTGATTTGAGTTTGCTTGAACAGCAAAAAACAAAACAAAACAAACAAACAAACAAAAAAAAAACAAAAAAAATTTTGCCAATCGTAAAACTTTTTAAGAGATAAAGATAGTTTTAAAAACAGGCTAATTTTTTTTACATATTCCAAGAAAGAATATTTTTGCTGTCTCTTAATTAAGGCAGACAGATACTTGTATTTTCCACTTTGCCTCTTCAATCACAAACTCACCCTTATCATTTTCTTCTGTCATCCCCACATATATGCCTAATTTTAGTTATGTGATTAAGCAAAAAGTATGCTGTCCTTAATTACAGAGATTTAAATCCTCTTTTATTTTGTAAATATAAAAACAGAAGTTACTTTCTTTTCTCTTTCTTCGTTATTTTTTCATTGTTTCATTTTTCCTTTCTTTCTCCAGCAAACATTAATTTCTATAAGTGGAGACCTTTGCTAGGGAATGGAAATATAAAAGCGAAAAAGACCAACATCATTATATTTTTCTACAATTTAGTCTAATTGAGAGGAAATATTTTAAAAGTATGCAAAAGTGAGATTGGTGTTCCATATAAGGAAAGTACGAAGCAAATATCAGTCGGATTTCAATCAGCAAAACAACATTCGTTTCAACTAATTCAAAAGAGGAGATTTTATATGGGGAATTGGTCACAAATGTAGTAGGAAAGTATAGAAAAGGCAGAAATGGGATTGTGAGTAAGCCTAAGATGAGCCGCAGCAGGAAACTGCTATTACTCTTCGTGTTGGAGAGACTGACTAATAGAGCAAGGGGAATTATAAGAGCCCATTGGCAGGGCCACCTGGTGGGAATTGTATTCTTGCACAAGACATGTTCACTGGCAAAAATATTTGTCAGGACAGAGAGAAAGAGGAAGAGAAAACCCTTCTTCCCATCCTCCAAATTTCCACTAAAGCCCCTACTGACCAAACCCAACTGGCAGACTTTTAAAAAGGAAATATGGAAAACATAACTTCAATATTGAGACCACGAAATATGCAATCAAGCAAAAGAAGGAGAGGAGGTAGCTCTGAGAAGAAAGTTACACATACACAAAATACTATGAGAGCCTATGATTGGTCTAGGGGTATTTAGGAAAGAGTTGGGGAAAAATGTGTTAGGCAGAGAGGACAGTATATCTAAATGCTTTAGAGCAGAGAAAAGTTTCTGTTCTCTCTCTACTTTTAAATCTCATTTCAGATTTAATTTACGGTATATTAAAATACACCATAAATTGAAAATAATGTGAAACTAGTTAACTTTCTTGTAATGCATACTTGTATCCACTTTCTTAATCATACTAACACTGAGATTATTTTCTTATCAAACTCTAATAATCAAAGAGAGGAAGAAGGTGAGAGAAAAGAAAAAGGCAGCAAACCTCTTTTCAAGTTTACTTATGTATTAACCTATATATGTGTATAGAACACACTTTTTAAACATATTTTTGTGTTAATAAATATTTACGAATGTATGGTAGTCATTTTTAAATAGTCCCTAATGTTGTCTTTATGAAATCTAATTATTCTCCATTTTTGTTAATACATTTCAATGATTTCCCTCAGGAAATTGAAGCTAATTAAAATGCAATAACCTGTTCTATCGATTTTGTTCTGACTACAGTTTGTTTTTACATGCCCTCACAAACATAAGTAGTGAAAAATATGGGGAAGTGGCTTTCATAGTAAATACCAAATATCATAAGAATACAAATTTAAAACATCAACCGTTCTCTACTAAAGAAATCACAAATCCCAGCTCTCAGATAGAGTGGTAGTTAATCACATGGTTTTAGCACAATTTCTCAAAGTCCTTTCAGCTATCATACATGTATTAGGGGAATTCAGGTACATAATATGAAACTATTAATAGGAATAATAAGTACATGTTAATATATGGTTAGAAGATGAGATCACTTTTCTTATTTCAACATGAGCTTTTATTGCATATGATAGGTACAAAATTATTTATAAATTACTTTCTTTTTTACTAGCTTTAATGTCAAAGTTTGGGTGACCTACTCAAAACTTGAACAAAGGACTCAGTAGAGTCCATAGCACTTGACTGTGTTGGCGAAATTGTTCTTTTCATGAACAATATTCATGTTTGATGCTCAAAGCACAAGGCAATCAGCACATCTCTCAATAACTCTACCGAAGTCACTCAATTGCTCTTTCTCTAAAGAGAAAACTGTAAAAAGTCACTTAGCTTCTCTCCCACCAGTGAAAGGGAGCATTTATCTAGATGTCACTTTTATCAGCTTTAAAGGATATCAGAATATGGGTGAATTGAACATTGTTCCCAACAACACTGAAGAAGTATTTCTTCTTAGGAATTTTATCATGACTGGAAAAAATGACAATAAACATGAATCCTGCATGCCAAATTGAGCCCACTTACTGCAAAATAAATAAATAAATAAATAAATAAATAACCTTTAGATTAGGAGAAAAGCATTTAATATTTGTACCCAGTGATGGTTAGGATATATAAAACCTGATACTTTAGGTTAGAGTATATAAAAACTGCTACTTTAGATTAGAGTATATAAAAACTGGTACTTGTTATTTTAAACTGGAAGAAAGTGGTTTCTTCTAGTTTAAACTAGCTTCTTCTAGTTAAACTTTCTTCTAATTAAAATTTAAAATAGCAAACAAGCAAACAAAGCAAAAAAACCATGTAGGGAAATGTAAACACAAGGAAAATATTTATCCTGGAGATGCATCGTAAGAAAACTGTACAAACTGAAACCAAAATGTATGAAAAATAATTGAGGTGAGGGGCGCTACTTTATTTCTTTTTGTTTGTTTGTTTTGTTTTTTTGTTTCATTTTGTTTTTTTGAGATGGAGTTTTATACTTGTTGCCCAGGCTAGTGTGCAACGGTGCCATCTCAGTTCACTGCAACCTCCATCTCCCGGGTTTAAGCGATTCTCCTGCCTCAGCTTCCCGAGTAGCTGGGATTACAGGAGACCGCCACCATGCCCAGCTAATTTTTCTGTATTTTTAGTAGAGATGGGGTTTTACCATACTAGCCAGGTTGATCTCGAACTCCTGACCTTGGATGATGCACTTTTTGGTCACCTTCTTTTGTAAGTGTCTAAGCCTTTTCCCCATTTTTATTTGATTATTTACCGTATTATTGATTTGTAAAATTCCTTTACAGATTTTGAATAAAAGTTTTTTGTTATACATATGTGTGAGGAATATTTTCTTCTTCTGTGGTATGTCTAGTTGTTTTCCTTATTGTGTTTTTTGAAATGAAGTAATTTTAAATTTTATTAAAATCTAATTTACTTTTTTCTCTCTTTTTGGTTTTAGCTTTGGTATTCTAATATGAAAAGTTCTGCCTACCCCAGTTTGCAAAAATTTTCTTCTACACATTCTCACTTTAGGTTTCTGATTCATTTTAAGCTCTATTTTGTGAATTGTGTGAGGTAAGAGGAAAGTGTTGTGAAATATACAGATAGCTACTTAATTAATCAGGCTTTGTTGAAAATAATCTGTTTTTAACTGAGTCATTTTGGCGCCGTTGTTGAAAATAGGTCAAAAAATATATATATAGAGAGAGAGTGTTTATCTGGACTCTGTATTCTGCTCTACTGCTGTATATGTCTATGTAAATGACTTTCAAAACTATGTAAGTGATTCTAAAAGTTTGGAGCTTTTTGGGTTTCCCGCAGAAACTTTGTAAAGTCCATGAAGTCTTTGTAATATTAAGAAATGATTTGCCTTGTTCTTTGTTTACAATATACCAACGATACAAAAGCAATGCCGAGCAAAACTGATTGTCCCTTAGTTTAGCTCAAATTGAGGGAATAGCACAGAACTGAACTAATATCCATTGCATCTTTACCATCACATACTCGCAGATGAAAAAGAAACTCAACTTTATATTAAACATTTATATATATAATTACATGTGGTGAAACGGGAAGTACACATTAAAAAGTTCTGCATGTAAAGATGATGAATGGCTCAAAAAAAAAAAAAAACCTGTGGGATGGTTGAAGTTCATAGTTGACCTAGCTACTTTTTTCATGGAATGCTATTTTACTTGAAAAGATAATACACATCCTACAGGCAAATTATGATCACGTAGATTTGGGTATTTGGTATTTTTTTCGATATAAATATAATAAGCATTTATTACTTCAAGAAAACAACTGGAAGTTTTTGTGGTCAACAATACATTTCAAGCTTTCAAGAGAAAATTAGAATTTTAGAAAACTTTTTCCAGAACCATGAGTTTGACAGCATCCCAATATTAAAAGTCCTTTGATAAAATGGCTAATGATATTAATAAACTTAATTTATAATGTAAAATTAAACCGGTCAACATTTGGAAATTTTACATAACTCAGCAAACTATATTTACCAAATGAACAATGTACATGTTTTATAAGATTTAAAGATTTTTAAGGCAACAAAACACAAAGACACTTGGATAGATGGAAAATAAAACTTGGATACTTACAGCTCCAAATAAGAAAAATGTATCAGGCAGGGTCACAAAAGGCCCAAGGACATAATATTAGCAAATTAGAGCTCTAGGGGTAGATTATATATGGTAACTGTGTTTGAGTTAGCAAAGTTTCCCATGCTTTCTATGGATTTGCTTATTTGAATAATTTATCAGGCTCTATGGCATGGAGGCTATCTCTAGTTGTCTGGACCCCAGGTGCATAGGGCAAGTGCATAGTAACCTTCAGTGTGAGAGTCCAATAAGGACTATGGTTGAAGTGAGGACTTAATCAGTTGCTCAAGACGAGGACTTGACTCACCTCTAAATCAGGGCCTCAAAACAAAACTTGGAGAAGGCAGCATTAAAAACAGGGACTTGACTCACCTCTAAACCTGGGCCTCAAAACGAAACTGGAAGAAGGCAGCATTAAAAACAAACAAATAAAATCTCTAGATTACAGCATGATATTACAAAGTATGCATAGATATTAAAGAGCAGTTCAAAATAAAAATGTGAATATATGTTTAGATTTTAAAAGAGTATAAAGTATTCTTTGATATGGCTTTAGAGTATACATTGTAATTAATCTTTCAGAAGCTAACACTTGTCTCGATTTGCTGATATATTACAAATAATATCTACCATCATATTGAAAGACTTAAAATACTACCTATTCTACCCACTAAATAGCTGTGTGGGGCTTGATGTTTTTCACATAATTCAATCAAAATATATTTCAATAGACTGAAGACAGAACAGAAATGGTTCTCCTGTCAAGCTAGACATTAAAGGGTTTTAAAAAAATGTAAATCAATGCTGCTCTTTTCACTATATTTTGTTTGAAAAAATATAGTTTTCTTAAAAAACAAATTTTATTTAACCTATCATGGATTAATTTGATTTTAAAATAAATTAATAAATATAACTTTTAATTTATCAGCTTTAATTTTCCATATGGTATCTCTACATAAACAGCAGAAAACAACCTGTTTAGGATTTCCAAAAGTATTTAAAAGTGCAAAAGAGTCTTGAGACTAAAATATTGAGAACCTTACATTACTGTAGCTTTATAGTAATTCTTGAAAACAGATCATGTAAATTCTTTAACTAATGTTTCCCTTTTAAAGATTGTCTTGCTCTCATTATAGGTCTGTTACATTGCCTTGTAAATTTTCAATATTTCAGAGTCTATAAAAAAATCAAATGCTGGGATTTGATTACAGTTAGAGTTATGTTGAATCCATGTATCAATTTGGTGAGAATTGACATCTTGAAATACCGACCTTCCCATCTCTTAAATATAACACATCTCTCCCTTTGTTTAGGGTTTCTTTAATTTCTGCATGCATTGTTTTCTAGTTTTCAATTTAAAGGTATTATGTGTTTTTTAAAATTAAGTATTTCAAGTTTAAACTGCTAATTTAAGTGGTACTAGTATTGTATATGAAAAGTAAGGTTTATTTTTATACTCTCCTTGTATTTTTTATATCTCGTGAAATGAAGTTTTTAGTTCTAGTAATATTATTATAGAATCCTTAGGATTTTCTTTCTAGATTATGATGTTGTCTGCAAATAGACAAGTGTTATAATTGTTTTCTTATTAATAAAACTTTCTTTTTTTGTGTACACTTTATCTCTCTAGCTAAGGACCCTGTATAAGTCAGGGTTCTCTAGAGGGACAGAACTAGTAGGATAGATATATATGTGAAGAGGAGTTTATTAAGTATTAACTCACATGATCATAGGGTCCCAAAATGGCTGTTTGCAAGCTGAGGAGCAAGGAAAGCCAGTCAGAGTCCCAAAATTGGAGAACTTGGAGCCCAATGTGCCAGGGGAGGAAGGGTCCAGTATGGGAGAAAGATGTAGGCTTGGAGGCTAGGCCAGTCTAGCCTTTTCAAGTGTTTCTGCCTGCTTTATATTCTAGCTGTGCTGACAACTGATTAGATGATACCCACCCAGATTAGGTCCGCCTTTTCTAGACCCCAGACGCAAATGTTAATCTCCTTTGGCAACACCCTCACAGACACAGCCAGGATCAATATTTTGCATGCTTCAAACCAATCAAGTTGACACTCAGTATTAACCCTCAAAAGTTCCCTTGTCAAATTGAACCCATACACACCTCCTGAGATAACACATAATCTCCAAATAGAGACAATAATAAGGTCATAATTGTGCCTCACATAATATAACTATCCTTTGATATAGTCAGTGACCCAAATACTGTTATATAAAGTTAACAATATTTAAATGCTGATATCATGTCAATAAATCTTAGGTCACATGATAAAGGAAAAAGCAAATAAAATAAAGATATTTTCTTCGTACAAGTGTATACTTGCACAAACATGTTTTTAACAAAAAAAAAAAAAAAGGAGGAAATACTCATGACAATTACAGTCCTCGTTTCTGCAGCTGGTCATGTGGTTGTAGCTGGTATTGATGACCATCTTCTTCTACTACCCATTCTGTATTCCCTTTGCCTTCAGCAAGCACCTCAGCAGGTCATGGTTTTTTCCATGGTGGAGTGACACAAACCTTCATTCCTGAAAGGTCTAGGCCATTTGTAGTCCTGCCTGGATTGGGCTGTTGTAGTTTCTCTTTGACCTTAATCACAGAGCATGGTAATACTAAGAGATGCCCTAATGGATCTCCTATATTCCATGTATATTCTTTCTTACCTCCATTGTGGAGTAGCAGATGGATTTCATCTTGATAGTCTGGGTCAATCACCCCAGCCAACACTGTAACTCTCTTCTTAGCCTGTTGAATTAAAGGTAGGAGGAGCACAAAGTTTCCAGGCAGCAATCTTAACTTCCAGTTAAAGAAATCATGGTTGTGTCTTCTGGTGGCATCATTCCTACCTCTGAAACTAAGACCTCTAGGCCAGCAGAACGTAATGTCGCGGGAACAGGAAGCAAAAATTTTGCTGGTGGATCACTATGGGTAGTGGTGAGTGCTGCCACTTCCACTTCCACCCCTTGATTCCTGGACGCATGAATCTTGGCTATGGGAGAAACAGTGCCATATATTGGACTCTGATTCAGAGCATACATGACCTTCTGGATAACTTTGCCCCAGCCCTGCAAAGTATTGTCACCTAGTTGGTGTTGTAATTGTTACTTCAAAAGGCCATTTCACCATTCTATCAATCCAGCTGCTTCACAATGATGGGGAACATGGTAAGACCAGTGAATTTCATGAGCATGAGCCCACTGCTGCACTGCTTTGCCATAAAGTGAGTGCCTTGGTCAGAGGCAATGCTGTGTGAAATACCTTGGCGCTGGATAAGGCATTCCATAAGTCCACGGATGGTAGTCTTTGCAGAAACACTGCATGCAGGATAGACAAATGCATATCCATAGTCAGCGTCTATTCCAGTGAGGACCAACCTCTGCCGTTTCCATGATGGAAGAGGTTCAATATAATCAACTGCCACCAAGTGTCTGGCTGATCATCATACAAAATGGTGCCGTATCAAGGGCTCAGTGTTGATCTCTGCTGCTGGAAAATTGGACCCTCAGCAGTGGCCATACCCAGGTCAGCCCAGGCCAAATGGGAAAGTTGAATGGGATGTGATGAGAATCACCACCCCTGTTTCTTTCAAGTCCTTGATGGTGGCACTAATCTCTGCAATCCCTCCAGGGATGTGATATTGGTTTTGATTTAATATTTTTCTCGGTAGAGGTGGCTCTAATGGCTTCTATTTGGCCTTTTCCACCATAATAGTCCTCATTCTACCAGTAAGGGAGTCAATGTGGGGGTTCTGCCAGCTGTTAAGTATGTCTATGCCAATTGTGCATTCTGACACTGAGGAAATGACCTCAGGATGAGTCCAGGGACCCACTGGATCTGAGCTAAAACTCCATTAATTAGCTGACCTCCATAAGCCCTTACTTTAACTGGAAGACTAAAATGACGTTTTGGGTCCCCTGGTTCAACATCAGCTCAAAGCCAGTGTCCAGTAGTACCTGAAATATCTGATCATTTCCCTTTCCCTAATGCGCAGTTACCCTGGTTAAAGGGCGGAGGTCTCCTTGGGAAAGGATGGGAAAAAGATTAACAGCCTAAATTTTTGGTGATGTAGTGGGCTCCTTCCTCAAGGGGACCCAGACTCTCCTTCATTCAAGGGGTTCTGGGTCTGTAAACTGGCTCAAATTTGGAAATTCACTGAGCGGCCATGTTTCTGTTTTTATAATTCAAATTAGTCTTTTGGCAATTCAACCTAGAAGTTTTCTGCTCATGTAAATTAAGTAGAAATGCAGTAGGTTTCTTATCAATTTCACATCTAGGAACACCCACCGTGATTAATTAGCCAATGCCAGAGCTCTATATGAGTCACACTATTCTGATTGCTGCTTTGTCTCTGCTGTCCATTATGGTACCTATGCCCACCTTGCCTTTGATGGTTGAGTGCCACTACTTGGTCCTTGCTACCTCAGGATCCAATCACTCCCATTATATTGAATAATTTTGTAGTTGAGTGAATGTGATTCCCACTATTAGATCTGATGGGTGCTGCTCTCACAAATCTATTTCACGAGGCATTGGTCAAGGGTATATCTTCTGAACCCTCCCAGCTGGGATGAGTAAGTCTAAAGTGACTAATCCACTCCACCATCCCAATCTCCTAATCCTTTGGATCCCTTCATCTACATTAAACCAAGGGAGATCAGGCATTTCCAACTTGCTTACAGTGGGCCATCTTTTAATCCATATTTCAGCTAACCAAGAAAATAAACTATTAGAACCTTTTTTTTTTTTTTTTTTTTTTAACTCACTGAGCTGCAACATTAAATGCAGTGTCCATACTTCGTGGGCCCAAATCAATGATTTCAGTCTGATCCAATTCTATGTTCCTTCCACCATTATCTCACACCCTTAATATCCATTCCCATGACTGTTCTCCATATTTCTGTTTATATAAATTAGAAAACTCAAGATGTTCTTTTCAAGTTAGCTCACTTCCTCATGGGTCACACTCTCAACCTCACCTCTAGGGGCCCGGCAGGACTTCAGTCTAGTTATAGTCTAGAAGCAAATAAGGGTGTTGGGGGTAGCTCCTGTGGGGAATCATTATCTTGCTTGGCAACTGCCTCAGGGGACGCCCCGACTGTTGGCTCAGGCAGTGCAGGGTTTGTCTCCTCAGACAAACGTGGAAGGACTGATGACAGTATGGACTGGGGAGGGGATGTTGCCACTACTGGGGATGGGGAAGCTGTTTCTTCTGGAAAAAAAGGTTCATCTGAATTTACAAACTCAGTGTCCCCAGCTTTATCGGAGTCCTCCCACACATCTCCATTCCAAGTTGCAGAGTCTTATTCTTTTCCAATTAACGCCCCCACTTCAACAGTAGACACCTGGTGAGGCTGTGCATGCACCTTTCATTCCAAGTCAGCCACTCACATGATAAGAGCTTAGGTCTGTGTTTCCACAATTTCAACTTTTTCTCTGCAGAAGATGAAACTCTCACTCAGGACAATGTTAGCACATTTGAGGCTCAGTATCTGCTTCTGAAGAGTTAGAAACCCTGAGTTCATCATTTTCTTTCATCAATTTGTCCACTGAACTTAGGAGCAACCAACCAGCGTCATTATGTTCCTTGGTTCTCCACATATGTTCAAAGGTATTATGTACAGAGTCACTAAGCTCCTTGCCTCTCATGAGCAGTGAATTAGGAGTGTCAAATGCATTTATTTTGCATAACTCTTTAAACAGTTAACACCAAGAATTATCAGTGTTCTCCATACTGTAGAAGTAGAGTCCTTAGCGTTTTTGGATCTAATCGTATGAAGCAGCCAACTCCAGAAACCCTCAAACAAATGAAAGAACTCTATTCTTAATATTCATTTCCTCTAGAGCCATTCCTGGTACCAAAATCTGTATTATTCAGGGTCCACTAGAGAGAGAGATAGATATAAAACATATAAAGCAGGGTTTATTAAGTATCAACTCACATGATCACAAGGTCCCACAATAGGCCATCTGCAAGCTGAGGGGCAAGGAAAGCCAGTCAGAGTCCCAAAACTGAAGAACTTGGAGTCCAATGTTCCAGGGCAGGAAGGGTTCATCATGGGAGAAAGATGTAGGCTGGGAGGTTAAGCCAGTCTAGACTTTTCATGTTTTTCTGCCTTCTTTATATTCTAGCCACACTGGCAGCTGTTAGATGGTGCCCACTCAGATTAAGGGTGGGTCTGCCTCTCCCAGCCCACTGACTCAAATGTTAATCTCCTTTGGCAACACCCTCACAGACACACCCAGGATCAATACCTTGCATCCTTCAATCCAATCAAGTTGACACTCAGTATTAACCATCACAGACCCCTAGTAAGGTACTAAATAAAAATAATCAGAAGAACAACCTTGGATTTTTTTTTCCAGATTTAAAAAATAAAACTTAGCTGTGATGTCAGTTACAGATTTTTACAGATGCTGTTTATCAGATTGAGATGCTCTTTTATTACAAATTTGCAAATTGTTCTTTTTTCCACCAATAGCTTTTAAATTGTTTGTATGTCTTCTCTGAATATATTGAGATGACTGTATGATATTTGTCTTTTACTCTGTTATCACCTTTTATTTTTAAATATTTAAACCAGTATTGCATTACTGGAACTACCCTACTTAGTCATGATGATATCCTTCAATATGTGAATAAACGTTATTTTCCAAGCTTTTATTAAGGGTATTTGCATCTATGTTTACAAGGAAGACTGGTTTATAGTTGTTGTTGCTGTAGTTTCTATATATAATAGCTTTTTCTGGTTTAGCTATTGTGGTAATAGCCACATTTTAAAAAGTTTTGAATATATTTTTTACTCTTCTAACTTTTAAACTACTTGTATAATATTATTTATTTTGTAAGAGCTAAGAGTTCACCAGTAACATTATATCAGTCATTTAATTTAGGGAAACTTTTACATTATTAATTAAATTCATTGAAAATACAGCACTATTTATATTTATATTAATTATTGGATTGATTTTGACAAGCAGGGTATTTTAAGCAACTTGTCCATTTTATCTTAGTTGGCACAACATTTCCAAAATATTTCCTTATTAAGTTCTTTTAAAATTTTTTTTTTATTTTAGTTTAAGTTCTGGGATATATGTGCAGAAGGTGCAGTTTTGTTATGTAGGTATACATGTGCCATGGTGGTTTGCTGCACCCATCAACCTATCATCTAGGTTCTAAGACTGCATGCATTAGGTGTTTGTCCTAATGCTCTCCTTCCCCTTGACCTGCAACCCTCGACGGGCCCGGTATGTGTAGTCCTCTCCCTGTGTCCATGTGTTCTCACTGTTCAACTCCTGCTTGTGAGTGAGAATATGCAGTGCTTGTTTTTCTGTTCCTGTGTTAGTTTGCTGAGAATGATGGCTTCTAGCTTCATCCATGTCCCTGTAAAAGACATGATATCATTCTTTTTTATGGCTGCATAGTATTCATGGTATATATGTCCCACATTTTCTTTACCCAGTCCATCATTGGCAGATATTTGGGTTGGTTCCAAGTCTTTGCTATTGCAAAGAGTGCTGCAGTAAACATACGTGTGCATATGTCTTTATAGTAGAATTATTTATAATCCTTTGGGTATATGCCAGTAATGGGATTGCTACGACTAATGGTATTTCAGTTTCTAAATCCTTCAGAATTGACACACTGTCTTCCATAATGGTTGAAGTAATTTACACTCCCACCAACATTGTAAAAGCATTCTTATTTCTCCACAGACTCGCCAGCATATGTTGTTTCTTGACTTTTTAATAATCGCCATTCTTACTTGTGTGAAATGATATCTCACTATGGTTTTGATTTGCATTTCTCTAATGATCAGTGATGAGCTTTCTTTCACATGTTAGTTGGCCACATAAATGCCTTCTCTGGAGAAGTGCCTGTTCGTATCCTTTGCCCACTTTTTGATTGGGTTGTTTGTTTTTTCTTGTACATTTGTTTAAGTTCCTAGTTGATTCTGGATATCAGACGTTGTAAAATGGGTAGATTACAAAAATTTTATCCCATTTTGTAGGTTGCCTGTTCACTCTGATACTAGTTTCTTTTGCTGTGCAGAAGCTCCTTAGTTTATTACATTCCATTTGTCAATTTTGGCTTTTGTTGAAATTGCTTTTGGTGTTTTCTCTGGTGTGATCTCTTATTTCATTTGTGATACTGCTAATTTTATCTTATATCTTACTTTTTTGATCAGCTAGTTAGACATATATTAACTTATCTTCTTTAAAAAAACAGCTTTTTGTTTTACAAATTTTCATTATTTTGAATCCTTGTTTTATTTTGATTTCCACTTATTATATCTTTCCTTTAACTTACTTTGAATTTGATTTGCTCTCCTTTTTCAAGTTTCTTAAAATAAATGTTTAAGTCACTGTTTTGAGATGTTTCTTTTTTTCTTATATGAACATCTAGCACAACAATTTTATTCCTACATTGTTTCAGCTGCATCCACAAATCTCACAAATCTTGATAGACAGTATTTTCATTCTCTTTCAGCAAAAAAAAAAGAAAAAAAATCCAATTTAACTTGTGATTTATTCCTTACTACTTAAAATATATATTATTTTTAATTTGCCTTCAGACTTCCTCTTTTTTAAATTTATCATAAATCCCCGCATGTTCAGGGATTCTCATCTATTTTGTTATTGGGTGATTACGTATATCATGAAATTGATTCATGTTGTTTTCCAGCTTTCTATATTCTTGCTGATTTTCTCCATCAGTTGCTTAAAGGAAGTTGTTGGAATCATCAACTACAATTATGAATTTGCCACTTTCTCCTTTCCATTCTATTTACTTTCATTTCATGTATTTTGAGATTCTGATGTTCAATGTATAAACATTTAGAATCATTATGTCTTCAGGGTAGATTTTTTTTATCACTATATAACATTATTTGTTGTCTTCAGTACTTTTCTCTGCTCTGAATTCTACTTTATCGGATGGCAACATAGCCCCCCTGTTTTTTTAAATTAATATTTGCTATATATGTTTTTTTCAACTTACCAAACTAATTGAATTTAAAGTGACTTTGTTATAAACAGCATATGATTAGGTCATGTGTTTTGTTTTATACTCTGTCAATATCTGTCTTTTGGTTGATATATTCATGTAATTTACATGGAAAGTAATTATTGATATGTTAGTGCTTTATGTCTACCTTTTTTATTTTAAACTTTTTGCTTCCTCAGATTCTCATTTTTGTTTTTATTTTCTTACCTTCATACAAGTTACATGAGCATATTTTGAGGATTCCACTTTGTTTATTGCGCTTCTGAGTGTGTATCTTTGTATACTCTTGTTTTTACAGTCATTGCTCCTGGTATTCTGATATAAATATGTGATTATTAGTCTAGTTGTATTAAAATTTTACTACTTTGAGTCAAGTGTAGAAAGTCTTACTTCCATTTAGCTCTTTTCAACATGTTGCTTTTAAATATAATCACCATGAGTATTAGGTGGTATTAACAAGTTTTGTTTCTATCATCAAATATAATTTACAAAAGACATTTGAAAAGGGTTGTCTATTTCATGCTCTTATATTACTGCTCTTTTCATCATTCCTTCTTTCTTTCTGACACTTCGATATTATTTCTTTTGTCATTTCCTTTATCTTTAAAGAACTTCTTTTAGCCCATACTTAAAGATACATATGCTATTGACAAGGGTGTCTTTATTTCTCACGCATTCTTTAAGGATAGTTTCATCAAACAGAATTTGTAATTGATAATTCTTTTCTTTCAGCATTAAAAAAGATATTGACATTTTCTTTTGCTCTCCATAGTTTCTGATAAGAGAGTCACTGTCTTTTGAATTATTTTCTTGCTAATGGCAATATGACATTTCTTTCTGGATGTTTTGAAGATTTTTTTCTTTGTCTTTACTATTCAGCAGTTTAATAATATGTCTTGTCCTGAATTACTTTGGGTTTATCTGCTGATGGTTTTCTTAATTTGATGTATTTGTATGTCATATCTTTCATTAAATTTGGAAAGGTTTTAGCCATTTTTTTATATTATTTATTTCAACACCATCTTCTTTCGTCTCTCCTTATGGTACACCTATAATATGAATGTTGGCTCTTTTGGGTTTTTTTCCTACAGGTCCCTAAAATGCTATTCATTTTTTAAATAAATTTTATTGTATACATTTTAGGTATACAACACAATGTTATAAGACACATGGTATATGTGTGTGTGTGTGTATGTATCTAAAATATGAATATTATGGCAAAACCAATTAACATATCCATCATCTCACATAGTTTTCATTTCCCCCCCGCCCCGTAACAAGAGAAGCTATAATCTACTCATTTAGCAAAATTCCTGAATATAATACACTAATTTATAGTCTTAATATTATACATTAGATGAATCTACCTAAACAAAGGTATTTATTTTCCTAAATCCAAGTTACACCCTTTGAAATAAGGAGATAATAATTATGTCTACTTTTAAAGGCTGTTTTATAATCAAAATAATATAATCCAATTTAAAATACAATGTCGGGCACAAAGTTAGTATTAAATTCACATTAGCTGATTACTATTACTGTTACTATTTACTTACACACATCACACTGTTTTAAGTTTCCTGAGTGTGGTGATACATGTATTGAGGGCTTTAAACATTTTGAATTCTCAAAAAGGTGGGTGACAATAATGACCTCACCATTTCTAAAGGTTGTTATCACTGGGGAAGGAAGGCAATATTGCTGTTGGTGTTTTTATGTCAACAAATAAACTTTATTCTTCTGAGGGTGACCAGAACATATAATCTGGTATCTCAGGTTGGTATAGGTTTTCAGTGACTTTTTAGAAAAGCAAAGGTCTACCTTTTAATAGGAAAATTGATCTTGGATCTTAAAGGTCAACAAAATAAAGACTTGACTTTAGTTGCTAAGAAATCTACAAAATAAGCTGCATGTAAGACACTGTATCTACTTTATGAGTTAACCCCATCTAGATTTGAACCTGTGATTTCTGAGAGCCTGCGCACTTTAAGTCCAAACATTTCCTTTCAGCTATGAAGAACGACGTTTTAAAATTACAAAACACACTTTAAGGAATGGCTTTCTTAAATTAACTGCATTCAACAAGACAGGGTAAAAGTCACTGTGCTGCAAGACAGGTGGTAGCATTGAATTTACTGGTGCAGACCCATAGTGCCATTCCCTTCAGCTAGAGAAGACATGAATGTGCCTGACATTCTGGCATCTAGCCAAGATCAGGAGCACTTTGCTGTCACATTCAACTTGTGCAGTTCATGCACATTTCTCTAATGCTTTAGAAAAATAAAAATTTAATGCAGAGAATTCAGTGAAAGATGGCAAAAGAAATTGACATTTTCATAGCCTTCCTGCCTGAAACCTACTGAAGTGAATAAAAAGTAGAGACAAAAACTGCCTCTATGCTTAAGAAGTGCCGTAACCTCGTAGAGTCAACTCAGAAGCGTATCGGTCAGCTACAAAAATATCTGGACCAAATTGAAAGACTCTGGGTATCGGTAGACATATCTCCATTTGGGAAGAATGCATGGTATAGTAGACAAGAAAGGGAGTTATAAAGCGGTCTACTAGGAACTCCCAGCTGGAGAGATGAGACTGTGGATTGAACAGGTCACAGGAGAAAAGAGGAAAACATCTTACAGAATTAATTCTATGACAATAAAATGGCAAGTTGAGGGAAGAGATATTTAATATATAAACTTCCTAGACAAGTCATATTATATTTTCAGCTGATTTTCTCCCCTCAAGGAAAACCCTGATATAAAAGAAACTGTACACTGTGACGTCTGACAAAATAACATGAGCAAAGAGACATGTTTACATATCTGTAGAGGTCTGAGCTTTCATCTGGGTGTTCAACTCTCTGCCAGTCACAGGAGTGAGAATAGTGGAAGAAGCCCATTTGGTTAGAGTATTCAATAAATTTAAAGAGAAATTGCTTGATGGTAAAATTCACTAGTAGTCTCAGCTTCTTTTCTGTACTCCTCAATCAAATAAATGGCTAAACAATGTATACAACCCACCAATTCTCATACTTAAAATTTAATTCCTTTGAGACTAAAGGATACTTTTGAGAGAGGGGGAGAAAGAAGAGGAGTTGGGAAATAAATATAATAATTTAATAATTTTTTTAAAAACATCTCACGTTACTAACATCATTCTTAAACAGAGAGTGAGTTCTGTTTGGAATTCTATAACTTAAAAAAAAAAAAAAAATTGCCGGCGTGGTGGCTCATGCCTGTAATCCCAGCACTTTGGGAAGCAGAGGTGTGTGGATCACAAGGTCAGGAGATCAAGACCATCCTGGCTAACACAGTGAAACTCCGTCTCTACTAAAAATATAAAAAATTAGCCGAGCATGGTGGCACACACCTTGTAGTCCCAGCTACTCGGGAGGCTGAGGTAAGAGAATCATTTGAACCCAGGACTCGGAGCTTGCAGTGAGTCGAGATTGCACCACTGTACTCCAACCTGGGTGACAGAGTAAGACTCTGTCTCAAAAAAAAAAAAAAAAAAAAAAGATAAACCAGCATGACACCAATGCAAAAATTATTACTTGGTAGAGAAAATAATAGAAAGTAAAAGAAAATCATGTATATGACAAACACAGTCACAGTCATTGTAAAAGAAAATATATAATAGCTGAATTAAAATAATAAATTTTATTATAATTTCAAATTTTGAGTATGAATAATCCAAAAACAAAAATATAGAATGACATGAAATCTGATCCATGTTAATTTAAAAATAATTTTAGGTGAAAAAGCAGTATCAAATTTCAACTTCTCTAAAACCAGCATGAAGTACAAATTACCTAATACAAAATTGGAATAAGACATAGGCAATATTTTCAGAAAATTATACATAACTCAAAGGAAAGGCATAGAAAATTACATGTTAATATTTTTCAAGTTATTTGTTACATAAATATTACATGGGTATGATGATGTTTGCTCCTCTTCCCCTTCTCTTTCTGTTTCAACATTTACAAGGAGTAAATTTCATTCTTCCTTTCCAGTTGTAGTGTCATAGGCCATGTTATGGCACCTGTCTGTAGCTCCTTAATTGTGCCACCATAAGTTAAGTGTGGCTAATCTGGTTGGTGAACAGATTATGCACAATAATATCTGATTTATTAATGAGTTGAAGTACCTCTTCCAAAGACAGACCTCTTGCTAGTTTTTCTTTTGCTTCCTGAACACAACCTCAGCATGTTCCATGTTGCTCCCTGTTTTCCCTTCTGTTTGTAGGAAGTGCATGTAAAGCACAACTGCTGTTCTCTTTACAGTAAAACCTTCTTTCTGTTAACTTGTTCTTTCCAATTTAGGAAAAACGGCTAGGAAGACTTAGGCCAGCTTCATTACTGTATTCACCACCGATTGTTTATGAGAAATCTTGAATTTTGATGGGTGGTTTCCCAAATTTATACAGCAGTATTTTGGTTTTTACTTGGCTAATGATCCTTACATATACGCTCTACTAGATGAGAAGAGAGGTTATGGGATCATGAAACCATAACAGAGAACTGAGTTCCAATAGCTGGATAATAACTTTTTTTAAGAAGTTAAAAAAGATTGAAATTAGATTAAAAATTTCAAAGAAATAAACTTCCCTGAAATGTAAGAAAAACTAGGTCTGTAGAAAAAAGGAATCAACTTGCTTCAGGAAAAAAAAAAAAAAATTAATAGTGAACGTTGAACATAGAACAATATTATAATAAATTTAATGAAATTTAACAATAAAGAAAGAATTTAACAAATGTATTCAGGAAGAAGAAACAAGTAACTTAAAGAAAATACACACATATGCACAAAGAATGATCATAGGCTTTTTTAACACCAGTATTATGTGTCTTGAGGTGATGACGCACATCTAGAGCTCTGATAGAAAATAAACATGTAATCATATTGTCTTTTAAATTTGAAGAAAACAGAATCATATCCTCAAGTATGCAAGAAGGAAAAATTTATGGTGTTTGGTGTATATCTTAAAAATATGCATAATTATATCCAATTAACTATGAGGAAATGAGGAATAAATATTCCCCAAATGGGAAAATCATGCCATAAAATGGCCTGTGGGTGGAGTTTCAATACATTTAAATCCAAAATTAATTAGAAATAATATCTGTAATTAAGTCACAACAGAATGCTTTAATATAAGGTGTACTACAATTAACAAAAGTTTGAAAAGACATTAAATAATATATACAAATGAGAAGTTGGTAGACTAAGAAAATGGCCACTAAAAATATGCCATAAAGAAGCTCAAGAACAAAAACATTTGATTGGCAAAGTGTAAGTGTGCTATGTTCTCCGTTTTTCATGACTAGAGTCACTAATGCTAAATTTGGTAAACTAATAAACACAGGTTTAAACATGCAATTTTCAGTTTTTATGTTGGTAAGGCACTAAAAATCACAATACACATGAATTTTCTCAGGTGGAGGTTAGGCAAAAAGCCACACAGCATAATACAAAAGCACAAAAGCAAAGGGAATAGCAAAATAAACATGATATAAGAAGACAAAAGACCAAATTTATCTCTTACAATAATAAATGAGGATGTGGAGAAGGGCGGAGCAAGATGGCCGAATAGGAACAGCTCCAGTCTCCAACTCCCAGCGCCAGCGACACAGAAGACCGGTGATTTCTGCATTTTCAACTGAGGTACTGGGTTCATCTCACTGGGGAGTGCCGGACGATCGGTGCTGGTCAGCTGCTGCAGCCCGACCAGCGAGAGCTGAAGCAGGGCGAGGCATCGCCTCACCTGGGAAGCGCAAGGGGGAAGGGAATCCCTTTTCCTAGCCAGGGGAACTGAGACACACAACACCTGGAAAATCCGGTAACTCCCACCCCAATATTGCGCTTTAAGCAAACAGGCACACCAGGAGATCATATCCCACACCTGGCCGGGAGGGTCCCACGCCCACGGAGCCTCCCTCATTGCTAGCACAGCAGTCTGTGATCTACCGGCAAGGCAGCAGCGAGGCTGGGGGAGGGGCGCCCGCCATTGCTGAGGCTTAAGTAGGTAAACAAAGCTGCTGGGAAGCTCCAACTGGGTGGAGCTCACAGCAGCTCAAGGAAACCTGCCTGTCTCTGTAGACTCCACCTCTGGGGACAGGGCACAGCTACACAACAACAACAACAACAACAACAAAGCAGCAGAAAACTCTGCAGACTCAAACGACTCTGTCTGACAGCTTTGAAGAGAGCAGTGGATCTCCCAACACGGAGGCTGAGATCTGAGAACGGACAGACTGCCTGCTCAAGTGGGTCCCTGACCCCTGAGTAGCCTAACTGGGAGACATCCCCCACTAGGGGCAGTCTGTCACCCCACACCTCACAGGGTGGAGTACACCCCTGAGAGGAAGCTTCCAAAGCAAGAATCAGACAGGTACACTCGCTGTTCAGAAATATTCTATCTTCTGCAGTCTCTGCTGCTGATACCCAGGCAAACAGGGTCTGGAGTGGACCTCAAGCAATCTCCAACAGACCTACAGCTGAGGGTCCTGACTGTTAGAAGGAAAACTATCAAACAGGAAGGACACCTACACCAAAACCCCATCAGTACATCACCATCATCAAAGACCAGAGGCAGATAAAACCACAAAGATGGGGAAAAAGCAGGGCAGAAAAGCTGGAAATTCAAAAAATAAGAGCACATCTCCCCCGGCAAAGGAGCGCAGCTCATCGCCAGCAACGGATCAAAGCTGGACGGAGAATGACTTTGACGAGATGAGAGAAGAAGGCTTCAGTCCATCAAATTTCTCAGAGCTGAAGGAGGAATTACGTACCCAGCGCAAAGAAACTAAAAATCTTGAAAAAAAAGTGGAAGAATTGACGGCTAGACTAATTAATGCAGAGAAGGTCATAAACGAAATGAAAGAGATGAAAACCATGACACGAGAAATACGTGACAAATGCATAAGCTTCAGTAACCGACTCGATCAACTGGAAGAAAGAGTATCAGCGATTGAGGATCAAATGAATGAAATGAAGCGAGAAGAGAAACCAAAAGAAAAAAGAAGAAAAAGAAATGAACAAAGCCTGCAAGAAGTATGGGATTATGTAAAAAGACCAAATCTACGTCTGATTGGGGTGCCTGAAAGTGAGGGGGAAAATGGAACCAAGTTGGAAAACACTCTTCAGGATATCATCCAGGAGAACTTCCCCAACCTAGTAGGGCAGGCCAACATTCAAATCCAGGAAATACAGAGAACGCCACAAAGATACTCCTCGAGAAGAGCAACTCCAAGACACATAATTGCCAGATTCACCAAAGTTGAAATGAAGGAAAAAATCTTAAGGGCAGCCAGAGAGAAAGGTCGGGTTACCCACAAAGGGAAGCCCATCAGACTCACAGCAGATCTCTCGGCAGAAACTCTACAAGCCAGAAGAGAGTGGGGGCCAATATTCAACATTCTTAAAGAAAAGAATTTTAAACCCAGAATTTCATATCCAGCCAAACTAAGTTTCATAAGTGAAGGAGAAATAAAATCCTTTACAGATAAGCAAATGCTTAGAGATTTTGTCACCACTAGGCCTGCCTTACAAGAGACCCTGAAGGAAGCACTCAACATGGAAAGGAACAACCAGTACCAGCCATTGCAAAAACATGCCAAAATGTAAAGACCATCGAGGCTAGGAAGAAACTGCATCAACTAACGAGCAAAATAACCAGTTAATATCATAATGGCAGGATCAAGTTCACACATAACAATCTTAACCTTAAATGTAAATGGACTAAATGCTCCAATGAAAAGACACAGACTGGCAAACTGGATAAAGAGTCAAGACTCATCAGTCTGCTGTATCCAGGAGACCCATCTCACATGCAGAGACATACATAGGCTCAAAATAAAGGGATGGAGGAAGATTTACCAAGCAAATGGAGAACAAAAAAAAGCAGGGGTTGCAATCCTAGTCTCTGATAAAACAGACTTTAAACCATCAAAGATCAAAAGAGACAAAGAAGGCCATTACATAATGGTCAAGGGATCAATTCAACAGGAAGAGCTAACTATCCTAAATATATATGCACCCAATACAGGAGCACCCAGATTCATAAAGCAAGTCCTTAGAGACTTACAAAGAGACTTAGACTCCCATACAATAATAATGGGAGACTTCAACACTCCACTGTCAACATTAGACAGATCAACGAGACAGAAAGTTAACAAGGATGTCCAGGAATTGAACTCATCTCTGCAGCAAGTAGACCTAATAGACATCTATAGAACTCTCCACCCCAAATCAACAGAATATACATTCTTCTCAGCACCACATCGTACTTACTCCAAAATTGACCATATAATTGGAAGTAAAGCACTCCTCAGCAAATGTACAAGAACAGAAATTATAACAAACTGTCTCTCAGACCACAGTGCAATCAAACTAGAACTCAGGACTAAGAAACTCAATCAAAACCGCTCAACTACATGGAAACTGAACAACCTGCTCCTGAATGACTACTGGGTACATAACGAAATGAAGGCAGAAATAAAGATGTTCTTTGAAACCAATGAGAACAAAGATACAACATACCAGAATCTCTGGGACACATTTAAAGCAGTGTGCAGAGGGAAATTTATAGCACTAAATGCCCACAAGAGAAAGCAGGAAAGATCAAAAATTGACACTCTAACATCGCAATTAAAAGAACTAGAGAAGCAAGAGCAAACACATTCCAAAGCTAGCAGAAGGCAAGAAATAACTAAGATCAGAGCAGAACTGAAGGAGATAGAGACACAAAAAACCCTCCAAAAAATCAATGAATCCAGGAGTTGGTTTTTTGAAAAGATCAACAAAATTGACAGACCACTAGCAAGACTAATAAAGAAGAAAAGAGAGAAGAATCAAATCGACGCAATTAAAAATGATAAAGGGGATATCACCACCGACCCCACAGAAATACAAACTACCATCAGAGAATACTATAAACACCTCTACGCAAATAAACTGGAAAACCTATAAGAAATGGATAATTTCCTGGACACTTACACTCTTCCAAGACTAAACCAGGAAGAAGTTGAATCCCTGAATAGACCAATAGTAGGCTCTGAAATTGAGGCAATAATTAATAGCCTACCAACCAAAAAAAGTCCAGGACCAGATGGATTCACAGCTGAATTCTACCAGAGGTATAAGGAGGAGTTGGTACCATTCCTTCTGAAACTATTCCAATCAATAGAAAAAGAGGGAATCCTCCCTAACTCATTTTATGAGGCCAACATCATCCTGATACCAAAGCCTGGCAGAGACACAACAAAAAAAGAGAATTTTAGACCAATATCCCTGATGAACATCGATGCAAAAATCCTCAATAAAATACTGGCAAACCGGATTCAACAACACATCAAAAAGCTTATCCACCATGATCAAGTGGGCTTCATCCCTGGGATGCAAGGCTGGTTCAACATTCGCAAATCAATAAACATAATCCAGCATATAAACAGAACCAAAGACAAGAACCACATGATTATCTCAATAGATGCAGAAAAGGCTTTTGACAAAATTCAACAGCCCTTCATGCTAAAAACGCTCAATAAATTCGGTATTGATGGAACGTACCTCAAAATAATAAGAGCTATTTATGACAAACCCACAGCCAATATCATACTGAATGGGCAAAAACTGGAAAAATTCCCTTTGAAAACTGGCACAAGACAGGGATGCCCTCTCTCACCACTCCTATTCAACATAGTGTTGGAAGTTCTGGCTAGGGCAATTAGGCAAGAGAAAGAAATCAGGGGTATTCAGTTAGGAAAAGAAGAAGTCAAATTGTCCCTGTTTGCAGATGACATGATTGTATATTTAGAAAACCCCATTGTCTCAGCCCAAAATCTCCTTAAGCTGATAAGCAACTTCAGCAAAGTCTCAGGATACAAAATTAATGTGCAAAAATCACAAGCATTCTTATACACCAATAACAGACAAACACAGAGCCAAATCATGAATGAACTTCCATTCACAATTGCTTCAAAGAGAATAAAATACCTAGGAATCCAACTGACAAGGGATGTAAAGGACCTCTTCAAGGAGAACTACAAACCACTGCTCAGTGAAATCAAAGAGGACACAAACAAATGGAAGAACATACCATGCTCATGGATAGGAAGAATCAATATCATGAAAATGGCCATACTGCCCAAGGTAATTTATAGATTCAATGCCATCCCCATCAAGCTACCAATGAGTTTCTTCACAGAATTGGAAAAAAACTGCTTTAAAGTTCATATGGAACCAAAAAAGAGCCCGCATCTCCAAGACAATCCTAAGTCAAAAGAACAAGCTGGAGGCATCACGCTACCTGACTTCAAACTATACTACAAGGCTACAGTAACCAAAACAGCATGGTACTGGTACCAAAACAGAGATATAGACCAATGGAACAGAACAGAGTCCTCAGAAATAATACCACACATCTACAGCCATCTGATCTTTGACAAACCTGAGAGAAACAAGAAATGGGGAAAGGATTCCCTATTTAATAAATGGTGCTGGGAAAATTGGCTAGCCATAAGTAGAAAGCTGAAACTGGATCCTTTCCTTACGCCTTATACGAAAATTAATTCAAGATGGATTAGAGACTTAAATGTTAGACCTAATACCATAAAAATCCTAGAGGAAAACCTAGGTAGTACCATTCAGGACATAGGCATGGGCAAAGACTTCATGTCTAAAACACCAAAAGCAACGGCAGCAAAAGCTAAAATTGACAAATGGGATCTAATTAAACTAAAGAGCTTCTGCACAGCAAAAGAAACTACCATCAGAGTGAACAGGCAACCTACAGAATGGGAGAACATTTTTGCAATCTACTCATCTGACAAAGGGCTAATATCCAGAACCTACAAAGAACTCAAACAAATTTACAAGAAAAAAACAAACAACCCCATCAAAAAGTGGGCAAAGGATATGAACAGACATTTCTCAAAAGAAGACATTCATACAGCCAACAGACATATGAAAAAATGCTCATCATCACTGGCCATCAGAGAAATGCAAATCAAAACCACAATGAGATACCATCTCACAGCAGTTAGAATGGCGATCATTAAAAAGTCAGGAAACAACAGGTGCTGGAGAGGATGTGGAGAAATAGGAACACTTTTACACTGTTGGTGGGATTGTAAACTAGTTCAACCATTATGGAAAACAGTATGGCGATTCCTCAAGGATCTAGAACTAGATGTAGCATATGACCCAGCCATCCCATTACTGGGGATATACCCAAAGGATTATAAATTATGCTGCTATAAAGACACATGCACACGTATGTTTATTGCAGCACTATTCCCAATAGCAAAGACTTGGAATCAACCCAAATGTCCATCAGTGACAGATTGGATTAAGAAAATGTGGCACATATACACCATGGAATACTATGCAGCCATAAAAAAGGATGAGTTTGCGTCCTTTGTAGGGACATGGATGCAGCTGGAAACCATCATTCTTAGCAAACTATCACAAGAACAGAAAACCAAACACCGCATGTTCTCACTCATAGGTGGGAACTGAACAACGAGATCACTTGGACTCAGGAAGGGGAACATCACACACCGGGGCCTATCATGGGGAGGGGGGAGGGAGGAGGGATTGCATTGGGAGTTATACCTGATGTAAATGACGAGTTGATGGGTGCAGCAGACTAACATGGCACAAGTATACATATGTAACAAACCTGCATGTTATGCACATGTACCCTACAACTTAAAGTATAATAATAATAAATAAATTAAAAAAAATAAAATAAAATAAAATAAAATAAAATAAAAAATAAAATAAATGAGGATGTGATAAGCTCTGAAAGAAAAATTTTAGACACTGTGATAATACGACTAGAAATAAAAAACAACAGTGTACCATCTACAAGGCAATCTTGCCTGAAAGAAACGGAAACTGAAAAATAAGTGTAAAAAGGTACACAATGATTTACCAAATAAAAACAAGCATAAAGAAACAAGGATCATAATATTTATACGAAGGAATTACAATCCAAGCATTTTGCAATAACTCAAACCAAGAAAAAGACTTTAATATAATAAAAGATTCTATGCACAACAAATATGTAACTTTTCCTAATAAACATAGCAATGAAATGTATGGAGAAAAAATCCTAGCGATATAAGGAATTGGACAGAATTTTAGACTAAAATTTCTAACTGGGCAAGTTGAAAACAATGTATATTTTAACATAAGAAATATGTATGTGTGTTAGTGTAAGTATATGTATGGAATATATATATAAATATCTATAAATGTCTGTAATATATATATTTCATGCACACACATACACACATTCTATAAAGACCAAAAAAATTAATTCTGAAAATGGACATATAGTACAAAATATATTAACTTCATTATAATAAAAATAAATATAATTATCAAAATAGAGAAAGAAAACAATGCCCTGTAAATTATAATATATGTGTTATAAGCAAAGTTAAGAGAGAAACAGAAATAAACCACAGAGAAATATATTAAAAATTGTTATAATCAATAAAATGATACACAAATGGAAATTTTTAGCAAAAGTCATATACGAGAAATTCAAAAATTATTTCATGCAGGTAAAAAAATTAGGAAGAAAATAATTAAATATCAATACTAGAGACTAACAATATGTTTCATATTTCAATTAATGATATAAATAACATAGATAATCAAATAGTATGCAAACATTTTTTAAAAATAGTGTAGCACATCTTTATTTATTGAACAGATAAAAGAATATGCTGAGAAAAGCCTTTCATTAGGCACAGAAGAGCCTGCCTATTCTGGCTGATAAACTCTGAGGGTCATGAGAGCTGGGACTACTCTTACAGCTCTTGATCAGCAATGAATCCCTAATCCTAACACCACAGTGGAGCTGTTTAAAGTTACATGTTACTTTTGACAAAGTGATATAAACTATGGGCTTTTTCTCCTGGGAAGCTTGAAACCCAATTATAGGGTTCTATGGACCCCTGATTAAGAACCCTTAGTACTAGTAGATGGTAGTGTGAATTCCAACATCAGATTTAGTGTGTTCGGACCCTCATTCTGTGAAATGGGAACAGTTCACCGCATTTGGTAATTATGAGTGCTGAGTGAGTTCATACTCACAAATGTTTAATAGCCAGAATACACTAAGTGCTAAATGCACATACGAAATTTTTAACTAGCACTGTACCTAGCACCTTGTACAAGAGTTCAACAAATATTTATTAAAGGAATAAGTAACTGCTCTTACCTACTTCTCAGGATTGTGAATGTCAGATCAGTGGCATAACGTTAAGATTATGAAGCAACAAATGAAGAATTCTTGCCTCATTCTGGGGCTTTGGGGATGTTCACAGGACGTAAATCATAGCTCTACCATAAACATAGTGCTTCTTTTGCAAGATTCGCTATGGTGTTTGCTTCCATCTAGCAACGTCCTTCAATTAGGTTGACTTTTTGGCATACTCTACATTTCCATGCTATTATACGTCTCTCATGTGTCCCTATTCTCTTTTTTAATCTTAAGAATCTTATGTTTTCAATATAACCAAATGCAGAAGTTCAGTTTCTGACACTGAAAGCTATTCCAATGTTTTGGAGAATTCTGACATCGTAGGTTCTAAAATGAAATATGAGCAGAAAGAAGAGCTCTTGATTGGAGAATCATACTTTCTCCTTTCTTTCGATATGGTTAGCCAGACAAGAGGTTGTATTTTCTTCAAGATATGTGTTATCTGGAAATAAAATAAGAAGAACAATTTAAACTTATTTATATCATGAGTTTTTAGACATTATAACAATATATCTTTGATATAGCAATTTCCTCATTTTTTTGAAAAATTTCAAACATACATAATGTTTGAAAGAATAATAAAGGGAGATGTATCCTCCACTTAGAATAAACATTGTAAAATTCTGCCATGATTTGCTTGTTCTCAGCAAGTTGCAGTTTTTATGGCATTATCCTAAGCAGTTTAGCACACATCACCACATAAACACAATGCTATGATCACATCTAAGAAAATGACAATAATTCCATAACATTATCTAAATTCACTAAACAAAATTCCCTAATTTCAGACAATTTGAGAATCAAAAAGGAAAACTAAAGAACTGAAAACTAAAAAAGAAAACCCTAAAGATTATTTAATTATAAGTAATCTTTGAATCCATAGACAGAAAACGAGAGGGTGGTGTTTCTGTGCAGAAAACGCCAGATAATACACAAAGAAGAAATAGCAGATTTTTTTTTTTAACTGGCATTTTGTAATTCCTGTGGAGAGCAAAATAATTGCTTTCCAAAGATATCTAAGTCCTAAATTCTGGAGCCTATGAATGTGTCACTTTACATGACAAAAGAGACTTTGTAGATAAAATTAAAATATGACCCTGAGATGGAGAGATTTTACTGGATTGTCTAGGTGAGTCCAATCTATTCATATTGGTCTTTAAAAGCAGAGAGTCTTTACCAGCTGTAGTCAGAGGAAGATGTGACTATGGGAGGAGAGTTAAAAAGACACAAGATGAAAAGGACTTAATCTGATGTCACTGCCCTTGAAGATGGAGCAACGGGTCACTAGCCAATTCTTGTGACTAGTCTTTAGAAGTTGGAAAAAGACAAAAATACAGATTCTACCATAGTGCCTTTAGAAATGAATGAAGCCCTGCTAGCCAGTAGATTGTAACCTAGTGAGACCTGCATCAGAATTCTAACCTTCAGAATTCTAACCGTAAGGTAATAAAGTTGTGTTGTTTTAGGCTGCTAGATATGTGGCAGTTTTAAATAGCAGTGGTAGACAACTAATACAAGCCCTACAAAATAATTGACTCAGAAGGCACATCGCTGGATGCTAGCTAGAAGCTTTGGGTAAACTGGTGGTGTGTAATAGGACAGCCAAATGAGGTCAGTGCGTCAACCCACAGATCACTCACTAATTACAGAAAAAAAAAAAAGTGTCTTTACAATGGGGGAAGAGTCCCACTTATCACCTTAATTACAGTTAGTTTCCTTAATGGGGGATGTCTTCACAGCATGGGTCCCCTGGTCCAATGCTCTGTGAAGTTCATACATCATGTAAAGTGTTCTTGCCAATGTTTAGCTAAATCTAAAACAACCTACAGACTTGCTTATATTTATTTAAAAAAAAAACAGACAACAAAAGAAAACACAAAATAAATATAAATAATTATACCCAGAACATAAGATATAAGACAACACTCCCAGAGTCTTCAAAATCAATGAAATAGAAAAAAATTTAAAAAGTAAAAGTACTGTTAAAAATTAAAAGGTAATAAGGAAATATTACAGTCAAAGGCAAGGAAGTGAAGGAAGGAAGGAAGGAAGGAAGGAAGGAAGGAAGGAAGGAAGGAAGGAAGGAAGAAAGGAAGGGAAAGAAGGAAAGGGAGGGAAGGCAGCTACAAATTATTGTAGAAATATATTAACAATTAAAATAATATACACAAAATTTCCACTAGCATCACTTTTTTCTTTTCTAATCATTAATAAATATATTGGCTGTTTACTGGTGAAAAAGCATGGATTTGTACTCATGGGGCCTTGGTTCCAGTCCTGATTATGCCTACAAATGATTTAGGGAAAAATATTTAATTTGTCTGACCGTCAGCTTCATAAACTAGATTATATTGAATGATTTCCTCTGAACCTGAAACTTGCACATTCTTGACATTTCCTTCAGGAGAACTTTTGGAAAGATTTTCTTTGACTCTATTCAAATAACAAATTTGCTGAGTGAGTATTTAAGTTTTCTATTGCTCTGAAACAAAGTACCCCAAATGAAGTAGCTTAAACCAACACAAGTTTATTATCTCACAAGTTCTTTAGGTCAGAAATAGGGGCTTGGTATGGCTGAATTGTTTACTTAGGGTTTCAGTGGACTGAAAACAAGATTTTGGCTGGAGCTGTGGTTCTCATCTTGGCTCAGGATTCTCTTCCAGGTTTACTTGTTTGATTCTCTTTCAGGTTCACTTGTTTGGGGCGGAATTTCTTTTCTTGCAACTCTAGGACTGAAGTTCCCATTATCTTTGTAGCAGTTGGCTGGGATCAACTCTCAGCTCCTAGATGCTGCCTGCAGTTCCTTACCATGTAGCAACCATAGACAATTCACAACATGAATGATTGCTTTCTCCCAGGCAACCTGCAGCATATTGATGACTGTCTTCTGCTACCTGCCTGAGGCAAATAGTGCTTTTATAAAACTATGTGATTAGGTCAGACCCACTTAAATAATTGCTCTATCATTAGGTCAACAAATTTAAGACCTCAATTATATCTGCAAAATCCCTTTAAATCTACAAAATATTCTAATCATGAGAGTGAAATTCACTATATTCAAAAATCTTGAGAATTATGCAGAGCATGTTTACAAGGAGTCAGTAAATCTTGGGATCCGTCCTAGAATTCTGCTATTACATGGTTATCTCAAATCCACTATGTAAAAAATAATGCATTCAATTGTCATAAGTTTGTAGAAAGTACTTTGCAATATACATAATTTTCTGTGGAAATCATTAAAAATATTGAGTCAAAGATATTTCTTATTTTGAAGGGTGAAAAAATCCATTCAGTTCCTCTATAGACTTAAAACATAGCAGTATCATAAGGGAAATTAAATTTAGATGAATATGAATTAATATATCAGATCAATAAAGTGATTTTTGTGAAAAGCTTCCAAAAGTGTATATTATCATATGTTAAGAGCAAGCAGAATGTTATACCAAGTGCAGAGTTCAGATCAAAGAAAAATAAACACACTTTTAAATGTTAAAAACTATTTAAAAGAATTCATGAATATGAATAATTAATGGAAGTAAACACATTCCATGCCATTAAAAGTTAATTTGAAGGATTAAAGGAACTTTTATGATTTAAAGTCACACCTTCAACGAATTTTGTGAATATTTCAAATGTACAGACAAATATAGCATTTATTCAATTTAGTAAGACGTAGTGGAATTCTGTACAAATTGTAGGATGAGAAGAGATGTGAACAACAAAATTCACATATAAAAGAATGTGTTTATCTATTTATTTATTTAGCAAAAAAAAAGGAAAGATACTTTGCCAGATGCTGAGGAATATTTTTTAATATGGATATATGCATTTCCCTCTGCCACTTACAATGTAGAAAAGAAGACAGACATTGGTCAAAATTTCAAGGTGGAGTACTATGAATAATAAACATTGGTATGCTATGGAAACATGTAGCACTAAGGCTTAGTTGAAAAAAATGATCACTGCAATTGGAATCAGGAAAAATATATTGAAAATAATCTTAGCTCGTCTTTTGTTAATTGTCTTTTTTATTTTACTTTATGTTCAATGGTGAGGGAAGAAGTGTTGATTATATGAAAATAATGAATGTGTTCTTGATTTTAAAAGCAGTCAAATCTTGAATGTGATATCTCAGGATACTATTTCCAGTGCTTTGGTGAGAAGAATTAATAGCACAATGATTCTATATTATTTTTAAAATAAAATACATTTTCATGTACTAATATTGGACTTTAAAAGGAAAAGAAAGGCATTAAAGTAGAATGTGACCCTCTTTTAACTATTTCAAAATCAACTGAGTTCAATTGTTAAACAAAAATTGACTTTCAGAGCTAAGGCATAGCTCAAAGGCCATTCATTCTAAATTCTTAGACACAGGTAATTCAAATGTCTTCCACATCTCTTAGGATATCACTAACAATAAGCACATTCTCACACTTCTTGAAGCAACCTCCTCTTTTTTCTGGAAAGTTCTACGTCAATGTTTACATACAGTCCAAATTAGTCTCTATATGCACTACATCATTGATTCCACTTATATGTCTGGTATCTCTGATATTTCTTTCTTCTACAGTACAGACCATTGACTATTTCATAATTAGCCCTCATTTACTTCTAAATTGTTCTCTTTCCCAAGCTAAATATTTCCAGTTTCACCAGAAATCAGAACTATTTCTCCATGCTACACATTATCATGTTAGCTTTAGTTCATTGTTTTAGCATCTAAGTCTTTTTGACTATGTTTGTAATTGAACATATTTTCCCCTCTCATAAGTTTGCTAAAGATCTTTTGGTAATACCATTCGATAAGCCAATAGAAGTATGAAAAGAACAGAGTGGATATTGGTGCACATTTTTGGAAACTTGCTTTGCAACTAAAACCCGTTCAATAATAGCTTGCTTTTAGAACACCAGAATTATTCCAAGTTTTCTAAAATGGAATTAATATTGGGTTTAAAAAATGTCTTGTTGAAATCTAGATACAGTAACCTACTGCACTTGCACGTCCCTGATCTACTTAAGGCGACACTTTCCATAGGAAAATGAAGTCATTTGGATATGATTTGTCATATCTGCAGTGCTTCAATGCCCTTTGATTCTGGGTTCAATTTTTTTTAAACCTCCTACAAACAGTTAACATATGAGGCCCTATTCATTTTAATCCTAAAATGGATTTAATTGTTTTTAAAACAAATATAAATTTCTATTTTCATCATGGCAGTGAAGTAGCAAAAATGGTTAAAAATGAAAGAGACCCTGACATAGTGGCTAGCTAACTCATGAGTATGCAGATGAACTTTATCTTCTGCAAAATTCATAGAGTAGTGTGTTTCTTTAGAAAGCAGCCCTTGAACGTCTGGGGTTTTCTGATGCATAAAGATGTGCTCTAAAAATGCCAGGGAGGTAGAAGACTCATTGTGATTGTCGATGGAATGTCCCGTTAGTAACCCCTGTGGAAATCACAAAGCTCCCAAGCACATTGAGTCATGAAGGTCACCCTGCATAAATCTGTCTACATTCATGAGTTGCTACCACTAACTGCCACCACATCAAGCTCAGTGTACACCCCATGCTGCTGAAATGGCAGGACACATTGGATAAAATCCGAGCTCCTACATTCACATTTCTTTTTGTTTATCTTTAAGGCAGTACAGTATCTATTCAGAAACGTGCCCTTGAGCATTTGCATATCTGGAACTGCCGTCCTTAATCCTCCCAAGCTTTGAGAGAGGCATCTATTATTGGCTTGCACACATTTCAAGAGAAAAATACTGGCCATAGCTCCTACTACAGAGATATGACATAGCATATTCTTAGTCTTGCAACATTGACAAATTGAAATAGCGAGGCAAAGAATTATAATTCTAAGCTCTGACAATTAAAGATAATCATTTTTACATCAAAATAATAGTAGTTATACTATACTGTAGTATATGTTTACAAATTTTGCAGCTTAAAAATTCTTGAAGCATTATTTGTTTTATTTTTAAAACATTGTAATGGAGAGATATTAACTTTATCATTCTGTAGATAAGAAAACACTCTCAGAAAAGCTAGAGTACTCAATTAAGTCAATCAGGACTTAGATTTAAATTCTGGTCCAAATGCAGTATCCTCTAAATTTTGGTTCTGATTTTCAAAAGTCAAGAGGTGTAATTTTTAATTAATCATTTAAATAATTTTTTGAAAAATCATTTCTCTGCTACTGAATTCTGTTCTTTTCTAGATATGTTAGTATTTTTTAGTTGTGTTATATGTTTAATACATATAATATATGTGTGAATATCACTTCTTACTGCATTAATGTATGTTACCACTATATTATATTTCTCAATACAGAAAACTTTTTTTTTTGAGACGGTGTCTCGCACTGTCGCCTGGGCTGGAGTGCAGTGGCCTGATCTTGGCTCACTGCAACCTCTGCTTCCCGGGTTCAAGTGATTCTCCTGCCTCAGCCTCCTGAGTAGCTGGGACTGCAGGCACCCGCCACTATGTCCAGCTAATTTTTATCTTTTTACTAGAGACAGGGTTTCACCATGTTGGCCAGGATGGTCTCAATCTCTTGACCTTGTGATCCGCCCACCTTGGCCTCCCAAAGTGCTGGGATTGCAGGCGTGAGCCACTGTGCCCCACCAATACAGAAAACTTTTAAAAAGTAATAAACATTTGTCTATTTTACATTAACATTTTTAATGTTGAAGAATTTCACAAACATTATGGGAGGAAAAAATAATAATAAAATAAAAGCACCATATAATAGAAATTTATTTGGAAGGGCACTTTAGGTCTGAGACATACTTAATACTTCTACTTTTTAATTCAAAAAAGGTCACTTTATAAACAATTTCACAAAGTATTTTAAATTTATGGGAATTTTTGTTCAATAAATACCACATCTATTTAGAAAAATATAAAATTAGATACAAAACATGAAACACCTATATCACATGAAAGAAACACATAAAATTCCAAATAGATTGAAACTACAAAAATGTTGAAAACAGATACAAGAGAATATTTGTATAATCTTCATATGAAACTGATAGACTTGACAATGTATTGAAACTTCTGGCAAAATATACCATGAACACAGTTAAAAGATAATAAACAAGATTAATATTGCACATAACAAAGGAATCTATCTTTATTATACAGTCTTTATAGATTATTAGAAAAAAAGAATAGAAATATACGGGAAGCTAACAAGTGAAGAAGTCCAAATGACAAACCTATTTGTTAAAATCTTAATAATTAAAGTGTAAAGTAAAATGGGATTGTTTATTCACTTGTCAGATTTGTAAAGTTTAAAAATTATTTTTAATATCCAATGATGTTATAAAAAATAGATAGTTTCACTGGAGGCCATTATCCTAAACAAATCAACATGGAAACAGGAAACCAAATACTGCATGTTCTGTCTTAAAAACGGGAGCTAAACGTTGAGTAAATTTGGACACAAAGAAGGAAACAATAGACACTTGAGGCTCCTTGAGGGTGGGGGGGTGGGAGGACTGCAAGGGTAAAAAAAAAAATTCCTATTGGGTTCTATTCTCATTACCTTGGTAACAAAATAATCTATACACCAAACTCCCACAACAAGCAAGTTTCCCATGTAGCAAACTTGCATAAGCACCCCCGAACCAAAAATAAAATTTGGATAAATAAGTAAATAATAAAATCACACAAAGCAAAGGAAAACAAAAAACAAAAGATAAAAAACAGGTAGTTTAGATGTTTTTTTCCTCCTTTAAATAGCTTTTATTTTTAAGGCAATTTTCAGGTTCACAGGAAAATAGAACAGAAAGTACAGAAAACTCCCACATACCCCTCACCTGCTCCCCATGGCCTCCTCTCCTACGAATATTCTGCACCGGAGTGGTCCATTTATTGCAACTGATGAAAATACATAAACACATTACTACCCAAATCCATTGTACACATTAGGGTTTAGGCTTAGCGTTGTATACTCTATGGATTTTAACAAATGCCTACTGACCAGTATTCACCACAATAGTTTCATATAGAATAGTTTCATTGCCCCAAAATCCTCTGTGCTCCATATATTCATCCATCTGTCCCCATAAATCCCTGGTAACTACTTATCTTTTTACTGTCTCCATGGTTTTGTCTTTTCCAGGAGACCAAGTCATTGGAATCATTCAGTATGTAGCCTATCCCACACTTCCTTCTTAGTAACATGTATTTAAGTTATTTTAGTATCTTTTCATGGCTTCATAGCTCATTTTCATAGTGCTGAATGATATTCCATTGTCTGAATGGGTATGTTTATTCATTCACCTACTGAAGGACATCTTGGTTACTTCCCATTTTGGCAATTATGAAAAGGCTACATAAACATCCATGTGCGGGTTTTTGTGTTGATATAAGTTAGCAACTAATTTGACTAAATACCAAAGAGCATGACTGCTGGAGCATATGGTAAGACTGAGTTTAGTTTTGTAAGAAACCACCAAATTGTCTTCCAAACTGGCTGCGCCATTTTTCAATCTCACCAGCAATGACTGAGAATTCTTGTTGCTAACAATTTATGATCGCAGGGTTCTGGATTTTGAACATTTTAACAGGTATGAAGTATTTCATTGTTAATTGGAATTCACCTAATAAAATATGATGTAGAGCATTTTTTCATATGTTTACTACCCATCGTATATCTTCTTTGTTGAGGTATCTGCTAAGTTCTTTTGCCAATTTTTAAATAGGGTTTGAGTTTTGAGAGTCATTTGCATATTTCAAATAACAGTCCTTTATCATATAGGTATTTTGTGAAGATTTTCTTTCAATCCATGTTTTTTCTTTCTCTCCTTTTCTTTACAGTCTTTCACAGACAGAGCAAACATTTTTTATTTTTATGAAGCCTTGGTAATCAATTATTTCTATCATGGATTGTGTCTTAGTTGCTGTGCCTAAAAACTCATTGACATACCTAGGGTCATCTAGTTTTTCTCCTGTTATCATCTAAAACTTTTGTAGTTTTGCATTTTAAATTTAGACTGTGATTCATTTTGAGTTAATTTTTGTGAAGGGTATGAGGTCAGGGTCCAGATTCAGTTTTTACATGCGGATATCAAGTTGTTCTAGCAACTAGACTCAAGTTTTGTTTAAAAAACTATTTTTGCTGTATATTATTGCCTTTGGCCTTTGTCAAATATCAGTTGATTTTATGTATGTATGTTTATGTATGTATGTTTCTAGACTTTCTATTCTATGCTGTTCATCTATTTGTTTATTCTTTTGCGAAAGCCACATTGTCATAATTACTGGAACTCTATAATAAATGTTGAAATGAGGTAACGTCAATCCTCTAACTGCTATTCTTCAATATTGTGTCGGCTATTTTGTATCTTGCCTCTGTATGTAAACTATTATTTTTAGAGCAGCTTTTTTTTTTTTTTATTTCCATAAGATTTTGGAGAACAGGTGGTGTTTGGTTATGTGAGTAGGTTCATTAATGGTAATTTGTGAGAATTTTGGTGCACCTATCACCTGAGCAGTATCCACTGTACATAATTTGTGGTATTTCACCCTTCACCCCTCTCCCACCCTTTCCCTCAAATCCCCAAAGTTCACTGTATCATTCTTATGTCTATGTAAACTTTAGAGTTAGTTTGCTGATTTCCACAAAATAATTTGCTGTAATTTTGATTGGGATTGCACTGAATCTACAGAACAATTTTTGGAAATTATTGACATTTTGATATTACTGAGTATTCCTATCCATGAACATGGACTCTCTCTCCATCAATATGTCTTTTATGATGTTTTTTATTGTATAAATAACACTTGTTTAGAGTGTTGGAGATAGACAAAAGACAAACTGATAACTTATAAAAGGAATTGTTTAAAAGTTTGAGGAAGATTGAGCACACAGTTTTTGGAAAAATTTACTGTGACCAAAGAATTATCCAACCAGTCAAGCAGTCTTCACATGTGACAGCAATATAGGAACAATTAATGATGCCAGGAAATGTGTAATCTTTCAAAAATATGAATATAAAGGTATATCAGTCAACCAAGAAATAAACCTACATAAGGAACACATGAATAAGAAAACTGTGAATAGTCAACTTATTTAAATGTAGAATTAAATTTAGGAACTACACTACAAATGGTTATGCAAAAGAATGCAAATGTATTATTATTACTTACTCAATTGTGGAAGACAAGATGAACCACACGGATATTCTTTTTTTTTTTTTTTTTTTTCTTTCTGAGACAGAGTCTTGCTCTGTCATCCAGGCTGGCAGTGGCGTGATCTCGGCTCACTGCAACCTCTGCCTCCGGGGTACAAGCAATTCCCCTGTCTCAGCCTCCCAAGTAACTGGGATTACAAGCACACACCACAACTCCTGGCTACTTTTTGTATTTTTAGTAGAGACGAGGTTTCACCATGTTGGCCAGGCTGGTCTTGAACTCCTGACCTCGTGATCTGCCCACATCGGCTCCCAAAGTGCTGGGATTACAGGCGGGAACCACCGTGCCCAGCCACCACACAGATATTTCTTAAAGGCGGTCTGCACAGCTGTAAATTTTGTGATTAGTTGAAAGTCTAATAGTTGAGAGTCTTTGTGATTAGTTGAGATCTGTTGTATTATATAAGGTTTTATTCTACTTTTGAGTCTCGTCAAACTTTTCTCTGCAGGGCCCCATTAAATGAATGCCCGAGAAAGGCAGTGGCACAAGGAACATTTACACTCAATGCTGAACTTCTCTAACTGGCCCTTTACCCCGGAGCTCCTTGTGGAACTGACGGAGACTTTTCCAGATTTGCATTAGAGTCTGATGTCTCCCTAGTAAATCTAACTCTTTAGTGGTGTCTTCTTCCACGAGAATCCACACTACAACAGCAACTTTTTATATTGAATAATTTCAATTACCTAAAAAAGTTGAAAAATCATAACAAACATCCATATTTAATTTTCAGCCATTATAAATGTTTGTACAATTGCTTTATCTTTTTTACCATATATACATATATATACTGTGTATATATATATAAATATATAGAGAAACATATATGTGTGTGTATACATACGCATACATGTGTATATGTATATATTTGTCCTACCATTAGGTTCATTTACACACACCTTGAAACTATTAGTCAATATTTTAATTTGTGTATCTTGATAGTAAGGAAATGCTACATAGCAAAAATGTATTATCTTCTCAATAAATTTAAGATTATAAAATTTAAGTACCTAGTATAAATTTCATATTGAAATAGCACAAGGTATCCCCTATTTATTTTATAATTGTTTTTCTGGTTTTGGAAACAAGAATCAAACAAGGATTACAAAACTGAATTGAGTTGACATGTTTCTTTAAACCACAAGAGTCTCCCAATCCCCATTTTATAATTGTTGTAGTTCTTCACAGTATTGATTTATTTTTAAATCTAACTTAGTGGCTTTGCAAAATGTCCTGTAACTTTCATTTGTTTAATTGTTTCTTCATCATTAGATTAAAGTTACACCCTGCTGGCAACATTGCTACGTAGATGATATTATGCCTTCTCAGCACTTTTCCTAAGAGGTTATCATATCAGTTTGGCAGATTATTAATTTTCAGTTATAAATTCTTAAAGTTAAAAGTGAAGAGACTAGAAGTTGCTATAATTAGAAATAACAGGCTAGAAAGTGAACTAAATCAAGTTTAGTTCCAAAACTGTAATCCTGGAAGCTGAAAATATTCTATTGAACATTTTTAAAGTAATCATTGACTATGTGTTAGACCTTTTCCTGGTTGCTGGAAGACGTTTCAATGAATACCATATAGTAATTACCTTAGAAGAGCTCTATATGTAAACAAAGATGAAAAAGATTAATGCTAACTTTTAAAGAATATAAGTGCTTAAATGAAGCTTGGTACAAACTTGTAAAACACACAGACAACAGTTACTATTCCTAGGTATGAGGTAGGCAGTGGTCAGCAAAAGATAATAGCAAACATGACATTTCAGTTCTGTCTTAAAGACATTTCTCACTGTCAAATAAAGAGTACATATCCTAGATAGGTCAAAAGAAAATAATATCAATTCAATTGGATAGATATAGACAAATAGAAATATATAATAGATAATAATGATGAAGATAGATGAAAGAGAGAGAGAAATAATAGTAATTTCTTAAAATGGAAACAAAACACATCTAAGAAAAATGAGCAGCAGAAAAGGAAAGGTAGTTTATTACCGGAACTTGGCAGTAGTGTATGATAAAAACCAGAGATCAGCCTTTGCAGTGTGCGAAGTGACCAACAATGAGGATCTATAAACTATGGTAGTGGTGTTCAGGAGATTGATTTGACAAGATATGCTAAGCAGTTAAGTTTAATCATCATTTATTGATAACCAGGCACTAAGTACCTTAAGTTCAAAGATTACTATCATCAATGGTATTACTCAGTGTGACAGAAATAATATCACTATTTATCAAGTTTTGAGGCACTGTGCTAAGCATTTTGAGTGCTCAGCACAAAATCTAATCCTCACAACAACCCTATACAGCAAAAGCACACATCTTTCTTGTGCAATGAAAAGGTTGAGACTAAGTTTGGCATTTTTCCAAAGGCCACAATCTAGAAACAACCAGGATACAAGCACCCTGACCCCAAAGCCGTTTTTTTGGTTTGTTTGTTTGTTTGTTTGTTTGTTTGTTTGTTTTTGGTGAGTATGCTACAATTCAGTAGACCTTTAAATTCCACATCCTTGTAAAATCTCAAAATAAAATTGGGTGGTGAAATACAAAATATGTAACAGGTGATTCATTTTATTTTGCCAAATAACAATATTAACAATTATATACAAGCAAAACTATTATCTATCATAACCATTATTTCATAAGGGAAGAAAGGTGTTAACACTAAAACTTCTCAGAATGAGAGATATCCATTTACATTGAAACAATTTTGAATGGAGAGCTATAAAATGTATCCCAATGCAGTGTTCAGTACTTAGCGTCTATGAACTGATTAACTCTATTATTCAGACATTCCAATCTATATAGTAGCATATGGAAACCAATATAATTACTATCCAGTGAATTAGATATAGCTCTGTGTATAAGCAGTTTGCATTCTAATAGAAATGTTTGGCAGATAGGTAGACAATTGCAAGAAAATCTAGCAAATATATTACTGATATGGCACAGATGGAATGAAATTTGGACAAATAGCCCAATTTAAGAGTTTGAAAAAATATTTTTGAATGATTTGTTTACAAAACTGGCACTTGAGGGATGACTGAAAGCAAAAATATGTGAATAAAGATAGTCTTCATGTTTCAAACAGAGGGAGTAATCTTCATAAAAATTCAGAGGCATTAAATGTCATATTTTATAAGTAACTATAAACAGAAAATTTAGACTGCACAGTAAAATGTTAATTGGGGACTGGTAAAAGATTCAGTTGCAAAAGTGTAATTGTTGGCTTAGAGAGAGTTTTGGACACCTTTCTTACGTGTCTGAATGATATAAACAGGAATCATTTAAAGCTTTTAAACAAATGAATGAAATAATCATACAAGCAGTGTGGAAGATAAATATAAAGGTAGAAAGAATAGTGTCTAGGTGTTGATAATTTACTGTTATAGTTGAGGTGAAATGTGATGAGGATAAGGCTTTACCTTTTAGTAATAATAGTAGCTAACATTTATTAGTCACTTTTCAACCTCATATCTCACTTAATCTGGGAGCAACACTGTTAGGTACTACATTAGTATCTCTACTTTACAGATTAAGGAACCAAGGACATTGTTATAGGCCAAATTGTGTTCCATCAAAATTTACACGTTGAAGTCTTAACTCCCCATACTTCAGAATGTGACTGTATTTGGAGACAATATCTTTAAAGAGGTAAAGTAAAGTGAGGTCATATGGGTAGGCCCTAAAACCATGTGACTGTTGTCCTTGAAGAAGAGGATATTAGGACCCAGACAACACGCTGACCAGGGACACCCATGTGAAGATATAGCAGGAAAGCAGCCATCTGGAAGCCAAGGAGAGAGACCTCAGAATGAAACCAATCCTACTGACACCTTAGTCTTGGACTTCTAGCCTCCAGGACTGTAGGAAAATACATTTCTGTGGTTTGAGCCACCCAGTTGGTGATATTTTGTTATGGCAGCCCTAGAAAACTTAATACAGATGTCTTAAGGTTCAAGGACTTATAGGTGGCAGATCGGGATTTAAACTAAAGCAGTCTAACTTCCAAGTTTCAGTTACTTTTCAAGCAGATATGTCCATCAGGAGGCTAGATAAGATTTCTGGTCACAAAAATATTCAAATCTTTATGATCGATATGTAAGTCTTCTGAGAAAATGTTTGCTAATGCCATGCAAATGGGTAAACTCTCTTAAATGTGCATGTAGAAAAGAAAAGCGAGGGCTCAATAGGAGACTCTGGAGGAACATTTTCTTTTAAGGAGAGGAGGAAAATCCATGAGCAAAATACAGAAAAAATAATAAAGAGTGAGGTACAAAACTAAAAAGGAAAAAACAGTATTACAAAAGCCAAAGGAGTCACTGATATTTAAGAAGTACTTTCTCCACAGAAGACAGACAAATGCTGTTTGTTCCTGACAGACTTATGACTGGAATTGTCCCAAAAGCAACATCAGGGGAGTTCCCATCAGGGAATGCCCCAAGCCCTCTGGAAATGGGGTCAGTTGGGATTCCAAAGAAAGAAACACTAAACAGTAGGGTGATCTAGGGTGATCTGTCCAAAGCATCTATTAGGAGAACTTACTTGTAGAGCACTGTAGCATATCCTCATGAAAGACAGAGAAAGAAAGCTATAATCCTGTAGGTATGTCCACGGTGGGAGAATCAGGCTATGAAGTTTGTTTGATGGTTAAATGGCTAAGGGCCAGGGATTGATTGCTTTCAGTGCTTTCGGCAGCAACCTAGACATTTGTATCAGTTCTTCAGAATGTTCAAAGACTAGTTTTGCATTCAGGCTTCCTGGGAATAACCTGCAGCTGGACGGGTCACAGGGCAGTCAAGGCACTCTGTGTGTTCACTTAGGATGCAGAAGGAAAGTGGGAAAACCAGGGGACTTTACAAATGGCCAACAGGTATTTGAAAAGTTGCTCAGCATTACTAAGCAGTAGGAAAATGTAAATCAAAACCACAATGAGACAACACCTTATGTCTCTCAAGATGACTATTTTAAAAAAATTATTGACCAGAAGACCCAAGATGGCCAACTAGAAGCACCTAGAGGAGCTTATCCCACTGAGAGACCAGACCATCAAGAAGACTGGCACACCCTGGCAGATCTTCAGGAGGGATACACTGAGAGGAGCCAGAGAGAGGATATAGACCCTGACCTGAAGGGCTGAGGGGGAGGAAGCTGGGAACCCTGCATGGTGTGGCCAAACACCAGGACTCATTCCTGACCTTGAGCAATTACTAGGGAATGAATCAGTTAAATAAGTGTGAAGTGGCCTACTCTTGCCAGGGACCTGCAGAATCCTAGCTGCAGGACACTCAGTTGCACTCCTGGACGTTTGAGCTGGTAGGGAGAGCTGCTTGGAGAGTTGGAAGGAACAGGACTCTCGCCTGTCCAGAGCCCAGCGGTTTCGCCATGGGAATGGCTACAATGGAGCATGGCCAAGTATACCTATACCCCCAGCCTCACCATGCTTCTCTCGGTGGCTTTGGTCTTTGTTGACTGTTGAACCTTGATGGTGCAGGGCTACCTTGCCTGTGGGATGGAGTCATTCCAACCTCAATGCCCCACGCCCCACACTCTACCAGCCTTTGCCAGGGCCCCTACCTGGCCACATCTGCTTGCAGTACAGCCTTAGATGCTCAACTGAGGCATTTCATAGCAACCACTGCCACAACTCCTTCACTGGAAGACCCCCACCTAACCATCAGAGAGCTTCTGCAGATGGTCCCCCACCAGCACAAAACCACCCACATCCTCCCCCTAATGCTTTGATGGTGCTCATCCAACTGCAACCTACTACCAGTATGTTGCTGATGTGCAATCATTCAGCCTCCTCTGACTGCTTTACCTGTGCATGTAAACAGAGGCACCTAACATTGAAGGCCCCGTCCCTGCTGGAAAGTGTAAACCCCACTGTGACACTGCCTGCCACTGCAGGTGCATGCACATGTGTGGACTCCACAGTGCTGCCTCCCTGCTGCCACTGCCACATGTGCCGAACACTACCACACTTCCACCCTGCTGCCACCAGCGCATGTGCATGAGCACAGATCCCAATGCCACCACCCCAATGAAGCACTTTTGCCAGAACCACAAATCTAAGTGTTCCTGCTAGCCGACCAGGAACACCTCAACCCTTCCAGCTCAGGAGGTGCTCAACATTGAGGGGCCATAGAACAAATGCCATAGGCCTGGTCCCTGACCCCCAGGGTTAGAGCACATAGTCCAGGAGTGGTGAGATGAGTCTTGGCCTCTTGAAATGATAAAAAAAGGAAGCCAGTCAACTGAACCCAAATTACACCATGATAAAGCCCTCAAAGGCATCAATGTTGAGAAATAAGAAGCACAAGAACTCTGGCAACTAAAAAAGCAAGAGTGTATTAGGACATTTTCACACTGCTATGAAGAAATGCCTCACACTTGGTAGTTTATAAAGGAAGAGGTTTAAGTGACATACAGTACCACATGGCTGGGGAGGCCTCAGGAAACTTACAGTCATGGTGGAAGCAGGCACTTTCTTCACAAAGCAATGGGGGGGAGGGGGGCTCTTGTGAAGGAGAAACTGTTCCACACATAAAACCATCAGATCTCATGAAAACTCACACACTATCATGAGAAAAGCATGGAGAAATGCCCCCATGATCCAATCACCTCCTACCATGTCCCTCCTGTGAAATATGGGGATTATGGAGATCACAATTTTAGAAGACAGAGAGTCTTCTTACCTTCAAACGACTGAACTAGCTCCCCAGCAATGGTTCTTAACTTGACTGAAATGGCTGGAACAACAGATATAGAATCAAGAATCTGGATGGCAACAAAGATTATTGAGATTTAGGAGAAAGTTGAAACCCAATCCAAGGAATCTAATGAATCCAGTAAAGTGATAGAAGAGTTGAAAAGACAAAATAGCCGGTTTAAGAAGGAACAAAACTGAACTGATAGAGCTGGAAAACTCACTACAAAAATTTCACAATACAATCAAAAATATTAGCAGAAGAATAGACCAAGCTGAGAAATCTCAAAACTCAAAGACCAGTTATTCAAATCAAATCAGTCAGACAAAAGTAAAAAATGAAAAAATAATGATGAAACCTCCAAGAAATAGGGGATAATGTAAAAAGACCAAACCTATGACTCATTGGCATCCCTGAAAGAGAGGAAGACAGAGAGGAAATCGAAAAACATATTTGAGAATATAGTCTGCAAACATTTTCCCAACCTTGCCAGAGAGGTCAACATTCAAATTCAAGAAATTCAGAGAACCCATATGAGATACTATACAAGACAACCATCCTCAAGACACACAGTCATCAGATTCTCCAAAGTCAATCCACAGGAAAAATATTAAAGAACTAGAGATAAGAGGCAGGTCATGTACAAAGAGAACCCTTAGGTCTAACAGAAAACCTTTCTGAAGAAATTGTACAAGCCAGAAGAGAATGAGGGCCTGTATGCATCATCCTTAAAGAAAAGAAATTCCAACCAAAAATGTCATAGCCACTCTAAACAAGCTGCATAAATGAAGGAGAAATTGAATATTTTCAGACAAACAAATGCTAAGGTTATTTGGTACCACCAGACCTGCCTTACAAAAGGTCCTTAGCAGAGAGCTAAACATGAAAACAAAAGACCATTCCTGGCCACCACAAAACAAAAATATATTTACATACATACACCATCGACACTACAATGCAACTATATGATCAAGTCTACATAACAACCAACTGACAACGCAGTGATAGGACAAAATCCACACATATCAATATCAACCTTAAATATAAATGGCCCCCCACTTAACAGTCACAGAATGGCAAGACCCAACTATATGCTGTCTTCAAAAGACCCATCTCACATACAATGACACCTATAAGTTCAAAGCAAAGAAATGAGGAAAAACCTGTCAAACAAACAGTAAACAATAAAGAGCAGGTACTCGTATTCTTATTTCAGACAAAAACAGACTTTAAATCAGCAATAATCAAAAGGAAAGAGCATTACATAATGATAAAGGGTTCAATTCAACAACGAAATACTGCCATGTGTGATTTGTGACAACACAGACAAACCTGGAAAACATTATGCTAAGTGACATAAGCCATAAGCCAGATAGAGTAAAACAAACATTCTATGTTTCCATATATACATGAATCTTAAACAGTCCAACTCATCAAAGTAGAGAGTAAAATGGTGGCTGCCAGAGGCTTGGGGAAAGGGAAATGGGGAGGTTTTGGTCAAAGGTTGTGAAGTTTCAATTATGCAAGGTAAATAAGTTCTGGAGCTCTACTGTACAGCATAGTGTCTGTAGCTAGAAATACTGTATTGTATACATAAACTTTTCTAGGAAGATAGATCTTTAGCACGCTTGCAACAAAAGAAAAAAATTATGATAAGGATTGGAGGAAACTTCGGGAAGTTGGGAGGTGATAGATATGTTGAAGGCCTTGGTGGTGGTGATGGCTTATGGACATCTACTAATCACCAAATGAATCCAATTGTGTACATTTTAAATATGTATAGCTTTTTACATAGCAATCGTACCTCAATAAAGTATTTTTTTAAGCTGAAAGATAAATATGTAGTCGTGGTGTTTCATTATGTAAATAGATTAAATTATCAATTATGCAACAGATACGGTTTAATATTTATTATGTATCAAAAAGCATTCCTATTGTTAATATTGAAAGGAGCAGTTTTCGTGCAATGATGTTGAGGAGGACATGGGAGTGGTAAGCGGGAGAACACAAGAGCAGTCTTCTAACTTCGACGTGAGGACAGGAGAAGAAATAACAGAAAAAGTAAAAAGAGGGGGAAGGCCTCAATCAAGAGGAGTGAGATATGTTTAATTCATACATTTAAGTTTGTCAGATATATTTTCAGCAGAAAAATATAAGACAAACTTGGAGCTGCTGTTAAGGGCAGGAGATTTACTTGAGGGACCTACCAACAGATACGTAATAATTAAAATTAGGAGTGAATGAGAAATCCAAGGGAAAGGAACAGAGAAAGAAAGAGGAGAAAGAGACACAGAAAAAGAGAGAGAGAGAGAGAGAGAGAGAGAGAGAGATGTGTAGAAACAATGGACAGGCTAAAGTAGGAATGTAGAGATTTCAAACGTTGTCAGGAAAATATTAACAACAGTCATAGAACTGCAATTGTCCTCATTTACAGAAAGTTAAGAGAATGATCTGTGAATATATATTAGATGACAGGATGAGAGGACTTTTTTCTATTAATACTACAAATTCTGTTGATAATCATAATATAAAAGTATTGTAATGACAGATTCACCTCTATTCCCTAATAATATATATTCTTCTGTTTGCCTTCTTTCCCATTTATATTGTTTATTCATTCAGGACTCACTAGATTCATTAGATTTTGTAAAGTACACATAGAAAGTGCTTAATAATATTTCCCAGTATGACTAAAAAACAGAAAAAATAGGCCCGGCAGCTTGACTCATGCCTGTAATCCCAGCACTTTGGGAGGCAGAGGCGGGTGGATCACCTGAGGTCAGGAGTTCAAGACCAGCCTGGCCAATAGGGTGAAACCCCATCTCTACTAAAAATACAAAAAATTAGCCAGCATGGTGGTACGCACCTGTAATCCCATCTACTCGGGAGGTGGAGGTGGGAGAATCACTTGAACCCAGGAGGTGGAGGGTGCAGTGAGCCAAAATCATACCACTGCACTTCAGCCTGGGCAACAAGAGATAAACTTCATCTCAGAAAAAAAAGCAAAACAAAACAAACAAACAAAAAACAGGAAAAATAGTCATAAATTTGAATATAAAATATAACTACAAATTGTACAACTGCAGGAAAGAAAGTTACGGTACAAAATTGACATTTTTAAAGCTTAACTATATACAAAGGTCTATGTGTAATCTTTAATTATTCCAAATATTTGTGGGGAAACAAAGAGGAGCCATAAAGAGATTATTGTGCATATAAAAACACATAATTTTAAATTTAAAACTGACATGTACTCGACTACTTAGAATGGGAGTCAAAAACCTGCCTATGTTGAAGTAGGGGTAGGGTAGATACTACACCATTACTAACATGGTAGGTAGGCAGAGAAAAGCTCCTGGAAAGCGATGTGTGTAATGGATGAATGGATCTTTAGATCCCCACTTATGCTTACGGTTATGGCTCATTATCAGTTAGCACCAAAATAATTTATACACATGTGAATGTGGGTCAGAATTACTTTGCCACATTTGATACGCCACACTAAACTTTGATTTCTCTTCCATCTTATAATTACTGCATATGCAATATGGTGTTCTGGTAACATAAAACGTTTTTCATTCACAAACAAAAAAATGTTAAGAGAACATCATTGTCAACGTATTTCAATTGCGAGGCAAATGTCTGTTAACAAGAAAATAGATGACAAAAATACTGAAACACTTTAGAATCACAGCTGAAATAATGTTACATTTTAGAGTTGTTACAAGGATATTTTGGATCTTATTAAAGTATTGTGAATTATAATTAATTTTCTCACCCTTCTCCACTTAACCAAATTTTAGAAAAATTATGCTGAAAGTTAAAAGCAGTTATGTTCATGCATTTTAGTCATAAAGGGAATCCCTATGACTACATTTGATATTTCAACTGTTTGTTCAACCACCAAAATCCATTCCATATGCCAACAATAACATCTTCAAAATTTCACAGCATAAAGTCATTTTCAAATTCTCCACAATGGAGTGTAACAATCTGCTGCATTTTGCCAAGTGGTATATAAAGGAAAAAAGGACTTGATTTCTTTGGCTTAAAACCATGTTGTAAAAATATTTTAATATGTTAGACATAATATTAGAAAATGTATTCAAAACCATGATTTAAGAATGTTACTTTGTGGTTATTTGTGGGATAAATATTATTCTTGATTAGACCATAATATGTATTATGTATTCTATCTTTTAAGCTCTTTTACTAGCACATAATTCAATACTCCTCAGTGTTTCTGATATTAAACACTAATAATGGTTAACATCACTACTGTATCTAATTTTCAGCTCAATGCTTCCAGAGATTTTTATGAATTAGGGGGAAATTTAGAGCATAGCTATAAAACAAAGGTGCCTCAACACATACGTGAATTTCAACTTACTGTAATATAACACTGTTTCATTTTTAAAGTGTCTGTAATATACCTTATCATTATAATACATTTATTAGACAGATAAGGCAGGTATCTATATTCTCATTTTAGAGGTGAGGAAATGTAAAACAAAAAGATTAAATGAACTCTTTTAACTCTTTAAGGTCACAAAACAAAAGTAACGGGATAAATATTACCTCAGGTCTTTTTGACAAATACTGGCCTCTTTTCACCATGCTTCTCCAGAAACAAAGATACCGCATTTTATGCCTAAGTTGTTATTTCAGGAATGTCCTTGGCACTTTATTGAAATTAGTTGAGTCAACAAAATGTATCAATGATGATAATTTTTAAAAAGAGAAATAATTATTTTTATTGCAAAGCAAACTGAGGCTTGCCAGATTTCTATTATATGTTAATTTCTGTGAGACTAACTTTAATGCCTACCTGCAGACACAGGGTATACACTAGCACAACATCATTGTGTACCATTATTCTTGTGTATAGAATAATTAAAAAAAAAAATACAACTCAGCAGGTTAAGCAATGAGTTAGAAACTTCAGGCTCTGTGAATTCTAATCACAAGTACCTTGATGGTAGCTAATATATAAAAATGTGAATGGTTAAATCCCATCTGTAGTTAAATTTAGCCCATTTACTTTGGGGAAAAAAGAGCTATATTTTGGGTAATAATTGTATTTGAATGTTCCTCCTCCCGCTTGTGTTCTCTAGACAACAACTAACCTACTGATGACCTAAGAATCCCCTGTTGAGAGATAATTACAGTTAAAATTCCCTAACAGGAATGAGACATAAATAAGGGTTATGTGTGACAAAACCGTATCCATCTCCCGCAGATGGCGCATAGTAATAGTGCCCTAGCGATCTGATTGATTCCTATAATAAACAATTTTGGAAAACAAATGCTTTCTCATCATGCAGTGTGTTCTAAAACCATTCCTGTAAGTAAACTTGAGATAATGTGTTTTTTGAGTTCTTCCTTCTCACAGCTGCTACCAGGAAAGCAGTCACCATTTCCACTCTTCTCCAACAACAACAATAAAAGCTCTCTTCTAAGTCTCTAATTAAAATAACTTACAAAAATATAAGGGAATTTGGATGAGAAAATGATAGAATGATCCTTAGGAAAGGAAAAGTAAGGCAATATTTCAAATCCTCACATTTAGGGAGAGAATAGGTGGGAGGGGAGACTGCAGAGCTAAAATTAAGCAGCTAGTTCTCAATGAGAGCTCAAGAAAGTAACAGAGATGAATGGAATTAAGGCTAAAATGAATAAATGAATAAGCAGTAAGTTGAAAGATCCATAAGAACTGCTATTCTTCCCCCCTTTATATCCAAATAAGTGAAACTGTCTTTAATGATTCAATAATCCACAGTGAGGACATGGGCATTATTTTGTTATATTTATATCTCTTTGAAATTTACTTAATTTAATGAGATTGTACCAATTTTTACTTTCAATCAAAGGAAATCAGATGTAAATACATATATATATATATTTTCTATTTTACAGATTTCATCTATACATCATACATTTACATCAAGTCTAACACTCTTTCTAGAACAGAAGCAGTCTGTCGATGTTCATTAAGGGTTGTCAAAATATCCCTATTCAGGGGAAAAAAATAGTTATTATTTCTCCCTCCTGGCTCTTTTCCCTTTCTTTTCTTTTCTTCTGTTTCTTCTTTTGTTTCATTCCAGAACATGTGCTGTCTTCCAATATGTCAGTGCATATGTCCATACATAATGCTGATTGAACTTAATTTTCCCCTGTAGCTAACAGTTTTATCCAAGGAAACTTAAGAACAAACCAAAAACAATAATGTCTTAGTTCATTCAGGCTACTATAACAAAAATACCATTGACTAGATGGCTTATACAACAAACATTTACTTCTTGCAGTTCTGAAAGCTGGGAAGTCCATGATCAAGCAGTAAGCAGATTCAGTGTCTGGGAAGAACCTGCTTCCTGGTTCATAGATGATCTTCTTGCTATGTCCGTACATGGCTGAAGGCAAAAGAAAGCTCTCTGGGGTCTCTTTTGTAAGAGCATTAATCCCATTTAGAAGGATCTACCCCCATGACATACTCATCTCCTAATACCATCTCATTGGGGGTTAAAATTTCAACATATGATTTTTGCAGGGACACAAACATTCAGTTTATAGCAAATGATTAGGCTGTGTATCTCTACCCATGTTTATATACTCTTTGAAGAAAGATGGAAATAATCTCTGCCAGTTTACTTAGTGTGAAAACAAACAAAAAATCTCCCACCCTATGCATAATAAAAGAAGTACTGGTACTTTTCTGGGTTCATAGAAGAGCCAAATTATGAGATAGAAGCAGCCATGGTCATGCTATGTTTTCCAATGGCTTGCCAAAATATTTTACATACCACAGTTTGTATTGCCATGACATAAGAAGTGATAGAGTCAAATCTACATTATCAGCACCAGCTCTGGACCTTTCTATATGATGGAGGCCTTGACCTTTCCATCTTCAACAAGGTCATTTTAATCTTCCTTTGTGTACTCTGAACCCCCTAAAACAACAGATGGCTCTAAGTTATGGTAAATTAATATCCTTATGTACTATTTCACACCAAATTTTACTTAGTATTTTATCTACGGTCAACATTTGTTACAATCTTAGAACTTTTACAGAGAAGTTATTTCAAGTGTAGCCTCTGACTTATACAAATAATGTTCTGATTTTATCTTCACCTTAAAAAATTCATACATGCCAAAATACTTTCACATACCTCTTGAACTACAAGTTTAAGAATCATAAATTTGGTGACGCTAAATTTGAGGGGAAAATAGATTCTGAGGATCGCTGATCAGCCCTGAGACAGTTCTCTAGCACATTTCTCTGGACACTGAGAATAAGTAATTTTCTGAACATAGTCCTTACTCATATAATGTCTACTGAGGGAGACATATATATAGTTTAAATATACTCAAGAATACTATTTCAAATTATTTAAATGTCACAAAAAGAAAAATGATCCTGTCTAAATAGTAATAATATTACCAACTTTATGTTAAAATTTCTCAGGAAATGGTAATTAAGTTAGTATCTTAAAGACCTTAATTATCTTAAAGATACTTAATTCAATAAGAATTAGTCAGTGGTAATTACTGGCTAAAGGAAGGGCACAAGGGTTGAGGTGAATTTATTCATATGGGAGGAAAAGGCTTATACAAATGTTCTGATAGGCAAAAAAGGTTAGTACATTACAGAAACTGAAATTAGATTTTTTCAGTTGAACAAGTAGGGGAGTCATGTGAACCGAATTTAAATATAGAAGCATGAGGCAAATTACACAGTTCTTTAGAGACTTGTTAATGAACTACATTTTAAAAATTCCAAATAATAGGAGAAGTCTTTGGTACTAATTATGAATTAATGGTATAAAATACTTAATTTCAAAAAAAAAGTTTGTTTTCATGTGGACATTGAATTAAAGGGTGTTACATTTTTTTTTTTCTCTCCATTCAATGTAAAAAAAATAAAATTCCCTTTGTGAGTGTGCTACAAGAAAAAGCAACAATGGCAAACATGTTTCTTAAACCAGAGGAAATGTATTACATTTCTCAAAAATAAAAGCCAAAATACACAATGCTGTGTCAGAAATACCAGACACACTGGCCAAAGATAAGAACAATAGTTCTCAACGGGGGGCAGTTTTGTCACCCAGGCGATGTTTGGCAGTGTCTGGAGATATTTTTGACTGTGATAACTTAGGAGATGGATATTGCTACCACCCACTAAGTAGAAGCCAAAAATGTTACTAAACATCTTACAAGGCACACTATAGCTCTCTACAACAATTTTCCACTCAGAAATGTCAATACTACTGAGGTTGAGAAACTGTGCTATTTATTATCAGGCCTATCACGGTACTATTAGTATCTTCCCATGAACTCTCTCTTCTGTAAACATTTCCTGGAAATCAAATGACCAGACCAGGATTATTCCAAGGTTGAGGACACCTTGGATCCTTCCACGATGCAGTAGATATGAATCTATAATGCAAAGTAATTTTCTACTTGAATCAGTCATATTGTTTCTGCCAAAATTAACCTCTGATAATCAAAATGACTAATGGTGAGTTTCAGTGTATAATATAATCAATTCTCATTTTTGAGTAAGAGACTAAAGTAAGCTGGAGTTCAGGCAGCAAGGAAATTCTTGGGTTAGTTGCACCGCATTAGATGATGCTTGACTGGCGTTTCACCGAAGAGAGTGAGAGATTGAAGAGATCAAATCAGATTTACCATTCAATGAAAAGTGTTTAGGGGTGTGTGTGTCTGTGTGTGTGTCTGTGTGTGTGTGTGTGTGAAATATTTGCAATAAAACACACCTGGGTGTACCACTAATTACTATATAGCCTTTAATCTAAAATACATTGTTTTAACCTTGAACTTAACAAGTACTTTGTTTTCACTTTAAAAATAATAATTTAAAAGCCTATAAGTCCTATTGTGTCTCCACGTCACAATAAATTGAAATGCAAATTCTAGTGTAAAATCCACTGCAGTAGTAAAGAAAACAATCACTATGGCAATGTAATCATGAGGTTCTGTATAGTGTATTGAAATGACATTTCAACTCTACAAGGTGATAACACTTGTCACAGAGGCCATGCTTGAAGTTCTCCCTTAGACCCAGTTCTAAATAGTTTATAAAGACTTGAACTGAACAAAGAGTAATGAGAAAATACACTTAAACCAGAGAATTCAGAGCCAAACACTTAGTCTATTTAGACAGGAAGCATGTTAAAATAACCAGGCTCACCAGGATAACAAATTCAGACTGTTTGAAGGCTGAAAGTTTTGACTATGCATTAGAAATATTTTGTGAGTAAAGAAAAAAAGAATTTTTACATCTCCGTACTCAGATAAAATAATCAATTTTCCATTCAGTTTTTTTTTTTTTTGTACCATGAAAACAAAGTTAACAAATACACAAATGGTTAGTTTTTGTATGCTACAAGTCAACATTCAATTGAAATTACTGATGGAGCCTGAAAATATAGTAAGTAAACTGATTTGAAAAACGATTCAGTAGAGATTTTCTTCTTCAAATAATTTTAGGACTAAAATAGTATTCATGATTAAGTCTGCGCTACCACTTTAACCTACTTGATAAAATAGACCTATATATTTAAATCAGTTACTGTACGTTTTTAAACACACCTGACAAAAGATTAAATGCTAAAAATAAAAATATAATATATTATGTATATGTTTATTAAAAAGTATTAATACTATTCCTAAATGACCAATATATATCATTTATAAAAGATTTTGTAAATATATAATGCAACAGCAAAACAAAAACTTAAAATAAAAACTTCATTAACTTGAAGCAATTATTTGTATAGGTATTTGTCGATATTTTTGAGATTTTCCTTCTCCCACAACATATTTGGAAAATATTGCTGTCAGCACTTTTCTAGCATCTATTTTTTAAATGCTTTGTTGTTTTCCTGTGATAATACCCTCACTTCTTTCAGGTCTACTTTAATATATTGATTATTTCTATGAGAAGTGGGGGCCTGATATTTATTTTGGTTTCCAAAGACATTGTGATTATAATAAGTGGTTACTAAATGTTTACTGACTATATAACCTACAATGACAGATAGTTAACTTTGCCATTCTAAATTCACTTATTACCTCTTTGCATTCTGCCATTGCCCCAAGAGGTGAATATTTATGGACTGCATCTACAAGCTCCCTTGTCCTCTGGCTTGAGTTTGAAGAGTGGGAGAGACCAGGAGGAGAGTAGGGGACAGGAAGAGAGTGAGGTCAAACTATTTTTAATTCTGGATTCCTCTCTGCCAAAAATATTTCATCTGTTTTTATATAACTATTGTTTCTGGGGTTTGATAGTTATTTATTCCTGCTTCTCCAAGGCCTAGAAGTAGTAATGGTTCCCCACTGTTGCTCACTATCAGTTTTGCATTATCTGTGATATGTTGCCATATCTCGAGAGTTGTGAAAAATTGACATTGCTGACCAATTTAGAATTACAGGACGAATAACCTAGTAAAAATATAATCTTATATGTACCCAATGACTCTTGAGATAGAGATGTTAGCAGCATATGTTCAAGTAGTATTGACAGTCAAATTTAGTTTGAAGATCAACATAAAATTATATTCTGTCATTCGTGAATTTCTACATAGAAAATAGAAATACAAGGTTCTAATTATGTTGTGTTCTGACAGCTTTCAAATCCCTGCTTGGTTTTCTAGTAAGAAAAAGACAACTGAGAATATAAGGAGCCAAGTACATATTAAGTTCAATACCCTAAATTATAACTGTCTGTGCAAGCCCTCATACAGCTCATACTTTCTACTAATTAAGTAGAAACTAGACTTATTTTCTGTATCTTTGCATCTAAGTATAATCATTTCCCAATATAGAAATTATCAAAAATGTTAGGTAATAATAATTATGGTAAGTCAAATGTGCATACACACATATTTCAAATCATAAAGGAACTGAGCACAATTTTTAAGCCATGCCTTTAATGAAAGAACAGATTTGTTTAATAATATATTTTTCTTTAGCTCTTACATCAATCTGAAAAGTGGTCATCACTAAAAAAATGTTTGATCAATGCTCTACCATTCTGTATAATGCAATGGTTAAAAACAGAAATGTTGAATCAACTAAATGAGAATGTTCAATTCTTTGCTTTCCTAATGGCAGTTAGGAAATTCCAGGTCAGTTAACTCACATCTTCCCACTAACAATTTTATCATAAATAGAATGAAGATAAGCATGGCTATGTCAGAGATATAACAACTTTGTAAGATAACATGTATAAAATGCTCAGAACAGTTACTGTATCAAATAAATAGCTGGACAAATGGCAATAAACTTGATTGTTATTTCTGTTTATTCTATTGGTTTCTTCACCATGCCAGGGATCAGCAGATTACCTCCTTCTCTGGATGTGGCACTTTCCTCATAGATAAGAACACTGTTTACCTCAGGCTTTCACATTCCCTGGATCTTGGCAATTTATGACAAACTAAAACCAAAGATGTATTTAAAAAGCATCCCTCAGAAACTTCCCTCAAAGTTTCTCTAAGGTAACAGATTCTAGAGACCTCAAGATTTTCCAATATGCCTTTGAATATCTACTTTATGTTTTCACTTTAAAAATATGCATTAAGCCTCAGTCTAAAAATTCTGGTTAAAGTAGCAATAAATTGATTATAAAAGCATAAACCATTAAGGACAAAAGATAGAGAAAAGGAGAAAGTAACATCAAAAATTTGAAAGCTAAACAGTAGATGGATGAGTAGTAACTCTTAGACATAATTGGGTAATACTTGGTTTGATATGGTTTGGTTGTGTCCCCACCCAAATCTCATCTTGAATTGTAACTCCCACAATTCCCACATGTCCTGGGAGGAACCCGGCGGGAGCTAATTGAATCATGGGGGTGGATCTTTCCCATGCTGTTCTCACGATAGTGCATAAGTCTCACGAGATCTGGCAGTTTTAACAACAGGAGTTTCCCTGCACAAACTCTCTCTTCTGCCTGCTGCTATCCACGTAAGATGTGACTTGCTCCTCCTTGCCTTGTGCCATGATCGTGAGGCCTTCCAAGCCATGTGTAAGTCCAATAAACCTCTTTATTTTGTAAATTGCCCAGTCTCAAGTATATCTTTATCAGCAGTGTGAAAATGGACTAAACCAATAAATTTGTACCAGTAGAGTGGGACACTGCTGAAAAGATACCTGAAAATGTGGAAGCGACTTTGGAACTGGGTAACAGGCAGAGGTTGGAACAGTTTGGAGTCCTCATAAGAAGACAGGAAAATGTGGGAAAGTTTGGAACTTCCTAGAGACTTGTCAAATGGCTTTGCCCAAAATGTTGATAATGATATGAACAATAAAATCCAGGCTGAGGTGGTCTCAGAAGAAGATAAAAAACTTGTTGGGAACTGGAGCAAAGGTGACACTTGTTATGTTTCAGCAAAGAGACTACAAGCATTTTGCCCCTGCTCTAGAGATTTGTGGAACATTGAACTTGAAAGTGATGAATTACAGGATCTGGCAGAAGAAATTTCTAAGCAGCAAAGCATTCAAGAGGTGACCTGGGTGCTGTTAAAGGCATTCAGTTTTAAAAGGGAAACAAAGCATAAAAGCTTGGAAGATTTGCAGCCTGACAATGCAATAGAAATGAAAATCCCATTTTCTGATACGAAATTCAAGCAGGGTACAGAAATTTGCTTAAGTAATAAGGAGCCAAATGTTAAACCCCAAGACAATGGGGAAAATGTCTCCAGGACATGTCAGAGACATCTGCAGAAGCCCCTCCCATCACAGTTCTGGAGATTTATGAGGAAAAATGGTGTCCTGGGCCAGGCCCAGGGTCCCTCTGCTGTGCGCTGTCTAGGAAATTGTCCCAGCCACTCCAGATGTGACTAAAAGGGGCCAAAGTATAGCTTGGGCTGTTGCTTCAGAGGGTGGAAGCCCCAAGCCTTGGCAGCTTCCACGTAGTGTTGAGCCTGCAGATGCACAGAAGTCAAGAATTGAGGTTTGGGAATCTCCGCCTAGATTTCAGAGGATGTATGGAAGTGCCTGGATGCCCAAGCAGAGGTTTGCTGCAGGGACAGGGCCTTAAGAAGAACCTCTGCCTGCTTGGGCAGTGCAGGAGGGAAATGTGGAGTCAGAGCCCCCACACAGAGTCCTTACTGGGGCACTGCCTAGTGGAACTGTGAGAAGAGGGTCACTGTCGTCCAGACGCCAGAATGGCAGTTCACCAACAGCTTGCAACGTGGGCTTGGAAAAGTTGCAGACACTCAATGCCAGCCCATGAAAATAGCTGGAGGGAGGCTGTACCCTGCAAAGCCATAGGGGCGGAGCTGCCCAAAACCATTTGGAACCCACTTCTTGCATCAGCATGACCAGAACGTGAGACATAGAGTCAAAGTGGATCATTTGGGAGATTTAAGATTTGACTGCCCCACTGGATTTTGAACTTGCATGGGCCTGTAGCCCGTTTGTTTTGGTCAATTTCTCCCATTTGAAATGGCCATATTTACCCAATGCCTGTACCCCCATTGTATCTAGGAAGTAACTAACTTACATTTGATTTTACAGGATGGAAAATCAGGTGGAAGGGACTCGCCTTGTCTCAGATGAGACTTTGGATTGTGGACTTTGAGTTAATGTTAAAATAAGTCAATACTTTGGGGGCTGTTGGGAAGGTATGATTGGTTTTTAAATGTAAGGACATGAGATTTGGAAGGGCTGGGGGTGTAAAAATATGGTTGGCTATGTTCCCACCAAAATCTCATTTTGAATTGTAACTCCCACAATTCCCACATGTCATGGGAGGAACCTGGTGGGACGTAATTGAATCATGGGAGCAGGTCTTCCCCATGCTGTTCTTCTGATAGTGAAAATGTCTCATGAGATCTGATGGTTTTTAAAGTAGGAGGAACACAGCACAAGCTCTCTCTTTTGTCTGCTGCCATCCAGGTAAGGTGTGACTTGCTCCTCCTTGCCTTCTGTCATGATTGTGAGGCTTCCCCAGCCAAGTGAAACTGTAAGTCCAATAAACCTCTTTTTTTTTTTTTTTTTTTTTTTTTTTTGTAAATTGCCCAATCTTGGGTGTATCTTTATGAGTAGCAGACTAACAGAGCGTCCTCTAAAGGCTCACAAGTCAGTGGCACCAAGTCCCATGAATGAAATGATAGTGAAGGGAAAACAAAACAGAACAAAAAGGTGGGTTGGTTAAAAATGTGTTTATAGGTGGGGTGCGGTGGCTCATGCCTGTAATCCCAGCACTTTGGGAGGCTGAGACGGGTGGATCACCTGCGGTCAGGTGTTCAAGACCAGCCTGACCAACATGGCAAAACCCCATCTCAACTAAAAGTACAAAAATTAGCTGGGTTTGATGGTGGGCACCTGTAATCCTAGCTACTCATGATGCTGAGGCAGGAGAATTGCTTGAACCTAGGAGACAGAGGTTGCAGTGAGCCGAAATCGTGCCACAGCACTCCAGTCTGGGCGACAAGAGTGAGACTCTGTCTCAAAACAAAAAACAAAAAACAAACAAACAAAAAAACATGTTTATAAGGCAATTGAACATCAGGATTTCCTCACCAACTCTGCATAGGTATTGATTGCTCGTTTTCTACCATGATGTAAAACCAGAAGAACGGGCTCTGGAGATGATAAAACAAAAGTTCTCTGTGCTTCAGAAGCTGGAAAATTAAACTGAAAACAACAGAACTAAGTAGGTTGCCTACTGAACATGGAGGCCTCTAAATCCTTTCCTTTATTAATATCCAGAAGCACTAGCAGTTTTATCCTCTACAAAGAAGATAAACATAGTCCTCTGTGGGTAATCTAACCAGTCAAACATGACATCACTGACTGCTGCATTGAGAAAACTTGTATAGTACACACCATCATACAGTGTTGCCACCATACATTTACAATAGATATAAATGGATTAAAAATATTGATAATAATAAAACTATAGTAAAATAGAGGAATTGGTGATTTTTTTAGTATTTTTACCTGTTTCTATTATAATTTACTTAAGGATAGGTTAATATAATTTAAAATCATTAATATAATGGCTACTTTTACAACTTGCTTTCAAAACATCTAAAAATTCAACAACTAACTCTAAGTCCGTATGTGCTGGCTCCAGTATGCCACAGTTTATGTCTAGAACAACCAGGAGTTTTGTAATCTTCATGTTAAATCTTCTGCTACATTGTCCAAAATATAAGTCCTGATTAAGCCTCTAAAAAATTGTGCTGATAGTTTACTAAAGAAATATATATATATATATTTTACATATCAAGAGTTCACTTTCATCCAAAGAAATAAACATCCTGCACTTGGCAGGATAAAGAGAATTGGATAAATCACTTTTCCCCCCAATGATTTGAATTATCTCAAGAAATACGTAACATTAGTCACATGTATACGAAAGGAGTAGATTTAAAAAATTAGTCAAGTTCAACGTATTCAAATGACCATACAGGCAATTTTTTATTTAAAGAAAAGCCTTTCTCTGGGTACTTGATGAGTTCTATGTGTACATTCAGTACTTCAAATGTAATGAAAGTAATGTTTTTCTTTTCATTTGCTCAGTAACTTCCACAATTAAAATAATGTATCTTTTTTTTTTTAAATTAAGGTATGTATTAAACAAATGCATGTATTACATTATCTATTTGAAGACTTTCCTTCAGAATAAACTATTATATATTCTCACCTAAAGAATTTAAAAATATTACAATCATGAAGTCTATTCAACAAAAAAGTTTGTGAATTATGCATTTTTAAAAAGTAAAATAAGTTTACTTACTTTTACTTTTTCTTTTAAAAAGAAAATAAGCAGTAACTCGCAGTGACTTACTGCCTGGCTGGTAGACAACAATAATATGAAGCCTTAAATACCAGACTGTCTGCCTCACAAATGGACCTTGACCACACAAGCAGAGGCCAGGGGTGACAAACTATGTTATCAGGATAGCAAAAATGTAGCAATAAATAGAGCTATCATTTATTGAGTACATTAACTAGGCATTGTGTCAGGTGCTGTATATGTCTTTTTCCCTAATTTAATCTTCCCAATAGTTGTAGAAAAAACATCCATCTCTTTAGAAGATATTAAGATTCATAAAAAGTAAGCAATTTGTCCATGATCAGACAATTATAAATGGACATAACTGTGATTTTGCTAATCTGACATCAAAGTCCATCAACTTTTCTGTCCTCTATGCTTATATTGATACTCTTCATAGTTATTGCTAATTATCACACCAGTTTAGTTCGTTATATATATTTTAGTTCTTCCTTTTGCAAACATTATACTTTTTCCAGAAACCTTTGACACGTACTGGAATACATACGACTTCCACTCACACTCTTTATTCTTTGGAATGTCTCCATCTCTTGTGTCCTCTCAAAGCCAATAAAAAAGACATCTGAAACTTCTCCTCATATGAGAATCGCCCCTCGATCACCAGAACAACCATAATCTCTCCCATCTTTGCACAACCTATATGCATATGTCACATATGCTCATGTGTTTATTAGTTTTATTTATCAGTGATTCTTGAAGTGTAGCACTTGAATACACAGTATCCACATCACCTAGGTACTGATTAGAAATACAAAATTTTAAATCTCACCCTGACCTCATTTAATGGAAACTCTGGGGGTTTGCCTAGCAAAATGGGTACCTCCAGGTGATTCTGATGCATGACAAAGTGTAAGAACCACTATATTAGAGAATATAAGGAAATGATCCTTTCTTACCTATGTAATACATATATATACATATCAGTGTGCATTTTCTGATGTCTTTATAGTCTTAGATTAATAGTCTGTTATGATTAAACTGATAGTTTATACCCTTGCAGGAAGAAGAAGTTATTTCATGGAAGGAGGGGATCTTCCATAGTGAAATATCACAGGAAGACACCAATTCTGTAATAGAAAAGGAAACTACCACAGTAGGTCACAAAAAGACAAAAGGCTGTAAGAATACCAATCCTAATTGGCAGAATACGAAGATACGGGGAAAACTGGCCCCTCTGCTCCTTGCCCAAGCAGACCAAAATCTAGTCACCAAGCTAGACACTGGTTCCCTAACCTAGATAAAAAATTCAAAATCTCCTGGTACCTTAATATGAGAAATTTCCTACCCTTGGGAGATTCACATTTGGTAACACTAGCATCTAGATTTACAACATGTGCTACATGTGATTTTGATGTAATTTGAGAACCACAAGTAAGGATGAGGCAATACGTTCCAGAAAGCAGCCGCATGGAATGAGACAACTAAAATTGCAGCTTAGTATTTATCTCTGCTAGGTTATCCCTGCGGCTCCAGTGATGAACTGTTTAGAAAGAATAACCTGATCTGACCTAGGATTAAGGGAAATATTTGTTTCCATGCTTAGGGCAACTCTGTAAGTTACCATAGGGGTGATTAGGGAGCAAGCTCCATGAGGCAAAAGATGCTTTAAATGATGAAAGACTGTGCTTCGAGTGTTAATGGTTTTTATAAAAGATAGCGACAAATTATAGTCTTTCTCCCCCTAAACATGATATGGATTTTCTTGAAAGCAAAAATGATGCTTTCATGTTGTTTTTGTTGTTGTTGCTGCTGCTGCTGTTGCTGTTATTTTGAACAAATTTCAAGATGTAGCACAAAACTTGTATGCAAGAGAGAGAGAGCAGTGAGACCCAATAATGATTAAGGGTCTACCTTGTGCAGGCACCTTTAAAAATTTTTATTTCCAACTTTTATTTTTAAGTTCTGGGGTACATGTGCAGGATACACAGGTTTGTTACATAGGATAACATGTGCCATGGTAGTTTGCTGCACAGGTCCTCCCAGCATCTATTAGCTATTCTTCCTGATGCTCTCCCTCCTTCTATCTCCAACCCTCCGACAGGCTCAAGTGTGTGCTGTCCCCTCCCCACCATGTGCACGTGTGTTCTCATCATTCAGCTCCCACTTATAAGTAAGGACACACCGTATTTGGTTTTCTGTTCCTGAACAGGCACTTTTTAATATGTTTTAAATGCATCATCTTATTTGCTTCTCAAATCTCCTATTTTAGTTTTATTATATGTAAAGGGCACTGAAGTTCCAAGAAGCTATAATAACACATCAGTAAACAGCAAAACTAGATTTTAATCTTGTTGATCTTAAACATAGTAGCTTATCTTTTTATCCATGATATTAATTGAATCTTATTTATTTATTTTAAAATATTGATATTTAAATAATGCCTCTAAATTATTAAAAGGCAAATAAATGACATGGTACAGCATGCACTATTGTATTCTTCTAAGACATTTGCTCTCTCCTATGGTATAGTGATAAGCTATACTTATAAGCCTAGCCTCTTCTCCACTTTTCGAATCAACCCCCACCTGTATGTTATATTATTTGATTTGACTGCTAGTTAAACCAGTAAATAAGTAAATAAGTGGTCTACACAAAATAGATGTGTTTTTTTTTCACTACTTTGCATGATACAGACGGAGAAGTTCACGTAGTGAAGTATCATGCTCCATATGGATCCTGTCAAGAACCCAGACAACTTCTATGACCACTGGGGATGGCATTCCTCACAGTTTGAAATGGTTCCAAGCTCTAGGCAATAGTTCAGAGTAAGAAAGAAAGATGAAAGCAAAGGAAGCTGTCCAGCAGCTAATATATAAAGCCTCTTCTAATGTCCTTTTCTTTCCTAAATTCAGTCATGTGACGACATCTACATGCAAGAAAGGCTAGGAAATGAAATCTTCATTCTATTGTCACTGTATTTCCAACAAAAATTCCAGAAATAGAGGAAGGGAAAACAGATATTGAGAATAACCATTAGCCTATAAGACATGATCTAACTGCCATTTGGAAAAAGAACAAAATTAAAAATGAAAGCCTTTCCCAACAGGCATTGTCATCATCCTCTTCAAATTCTCATTTTATGTCTAATTGAAACTAATATTGTTGAAGAAACCTGAGGCTATACCTAAAGGAGACAATTCAATGTACATAAAGCAAAGGTGTCTCCTCGGAGCAGAAACATGTAATTTAAGAAATAGTAATCATACTATTTAGCTTTTTTCTTTTAATATAATTCAAAATCTAAGCACTAAAATATAGGATGATAAAATGCCTGAATGTTGGCATTTTTGTATAACTGCATATTCCTTTTATAATAAGAAATAATTATTGGAAGTTTAATCTTAGAAAACTATACACATATATATATATAAATATATATATACAAAAATATATATATAAAGAATCATGTAATTTACCCAGATTTGGCACACTTTTAAGAATAACATGGGACTCTTTTTTTGCACGTGTTTAACACAGCTTTTGGCACTATTATGATTAAGTATTACTACAATAAATATTGTAACACTACTTTCCAAGGGAGGAAATAAAAGGTAAATTCTGTGTGTCTTTTGGGACACTTAACAGAGAAACAAATTTAAGGACATTCCAGTCCAAGTGTCTGCTGGCAAATGGAAAAGACAAATGATCAGAATGAAACAAAATGAGGAAATACAGCATTTTCCAACACTCATTACATGGACTAGAAGTATGCCGTTGGCAAAATAAATAAATAAAATTGCAAAATTCTGGAAAAAAGGAGTGCAAATTGCCTCCGTGTAGGAAACTTCTCATAACCTTCAATATGCAAACAGGTATTATCTTTCACCATAAGTGCACTGATGAAGTGATTTTCAAATTATTTGAGTTTAGATAATTTAGAAACATTATTCCTCAAAATAAGTATTACACTAGTTTTTATACTAGTTAGCATTTGATAGGACATCTTTTCAGAAAATATTCACTTGGGAGTTTACGTATCACTGACAATTGCTCATTTTACCTCATTTAAGCTGACTACTGAAAATCTCTTCCTATCTCAAGCAAGAACTCTATCTTTGGCTCCTCAGAGACCCTACTGCATGAACATCCCTGCTGAAATTCTTTCTCCCATGTTTCACGGACCCCCTTTTGTCCTGCCCTTTCTTTCTAGACCCCTAATTATTTGTCAACATTTTCCTGAAAAACTGTTGTTGACTCTATATTCAATACCTAAATATATTTCTTTCTGCAAGGAAGATAAATGCGACAAAAGTTGGAAATCTGAATTTAGGAGGAAACAAGTGAAAATCATTGACACTCTAATTGGAATAAGAAGATGTAGCCTGATGGGAGGCTAAGTGGCAGGTTAGATGTCACCAACAAAAAATATGCATAATAACACCAGTGCCTAGTTCTGCTTGTGACATCAAAAGTGATAAGAGTGCATGAGAAAGTGAAAAATGAGAAGTTTGTTGTAGATATGTGCATGTGCGCTCATTGGCATGATTCCTTTTTCTTGTTCTATACTAAGGGTTATGTTTTCTGATTTTTAATCATTCCTTACATATGAACCATGAGGCTGAGTGTGGTGGCTCACTCCTATAATCCTAGCACTTTGGGAGGCCAGGGCAGGTAGATCACTAGGTCAAGCGATCAAGACCATCCTGGCCAATATGGTGAAACCCCATCTCTACTAAAAATACAAAAATTAGCTGGGCATGGTGGTCTGAGCCTGTAGTCCCAGCTACTCAGGAGGCTGAGGCAGGAGGATTGCTTGAACCCAGGAGGCGTAGGTTGCAGTGAGCTGAGATTGCACCACTGCACTCCAACATGGCGACAGAGCAAGACTCCATCAAAAAAAAAAATATAGTGGGCAAAGGATATGAACAGACACTTCTCAAAAGAAGACATTTATACAGCCAACAGACACATGAAAAAATGGTCATCATTACTAGTCATTAGAGAAACGCAAATCAAAACCACAATGAGATACCATCTCACACCAGTTAGAATGGCAATCATTAAAAAATCAGGAAACAACAAGTGCTGGAGAGGATGTGGAGAAATAGGAACTAGTTTTACACTGTCCCACCAACAGTGTAAACTAGTTCAACCATTGTGGAAAACAGTGTGGCGATTCCTCAAGGATCTAGAACTAGAAATATCATTTGACCCAGTCATCCCATTACTGGGTATATACCCAAAGGATTATAAATCACGCTGCTATAAAGACACATGCACATGTATGTTTATTGCAGCACTATTCACAATAGCAAAAACTTAGAATCAACCCAAATGTCCATCAGTGACAGACTGGATTAAGAAAATATGGCACATATACACCATGGAATACTATGCAGCCATAAAAAAGGATGAGCTTGTGTCCTTTGTAGGGACATGGATGCAGCTGGAAACCATCATTCTCAGCAAACTGTCGCAAGAACAGAAAACCAAACACCACATGTTCTCACTTATAGGTGGGAATTGAACAATGAGATCAGTTGGACACAGGAAGGGGAACATCACACACCAGGGCCTATTGTGGGGAGGGGGGAGTAGGGAGGGATAGCATTAGAAGATATACCTAATATAAATGACGAGTTAATGGGTGCAGCACATCAACATGGCACATGTATACATATGTAACAAACCTGCATGTTGTGCACATGTACGCTAGAACTTAAAGTATAATAAAAAAAAAGACCAAGAAAAAAATATATATATATGAACCATGAAAAAACATTAACAGCATCAACTTATACTGAAATATTGCAGGATTAATTCTATTGGTAATATGTATGTGGGATGTGTTTAATGTGAATTGAAGAATAACATGAGAGGTGTTTATGAGATAAAGTTATTTTTCAAAATATATTATTTATTTATTTAAAAATATCCTGATTTAACAAATAATAAATGAGTGATTAACATGTACCTAACACTATGTTAGATGTTATGGAAAGAAGATGAGACAGACATAGCCACTGCCCACAAATACTTCTAATGCACTGTGTACTGAAGGTTGAGAGCCAAGTATAAAGCTAGGTGTCATGGAATGTGACAAACTTGTTATGTTGATGTTTTAGTCCATTCTCACATTGCTATAAAGAAATACCTGACTGGGTAATTGAAAGAAAAGATGTGAAATTGGCCCATGGTTTCACAGGCTGTACAAGAAGCATGAGGCTGACTTCCCGGGAGGCCTCAGGAAACTTACAGTCGAGGAGGAAGGTGAAAGGGTAGCAGGCATGTCAGGAGCAAGAGAGAGACAGAAGGTGGGGCAGTGTTACATAGTTTTAAATACCCGGATCTTGTGAGAACTCACTCACTATTACAAGGGCAGTACAAGATGGATGGTGTTCAATCATTCAGGAGAAACAGCCCCCATGATCCAGTTACCTCCTACCAGGCCCAACCTCCAACATTACGGATTACAATTTGACATGATGTTTGGTAGGGGCACAGATCCAAACCATATCAATTAATATAGTGGTGACCTGAACAAAATGTTACTGAAGCACAGTGACAGTAGGGAAAATAATTAATTTTGCTGAGGCAATCAAGTAGATCTGCAAGTTTCTGCAGAGACGGTAACTGAGCTAAGCTAAAGACTTACTCTCTGAGAGGAGACAGTATGAGTACTGAATTGGAGGGATAAATGTGAATGAACTTTCTGAGATAAGCAATTCAAGCAAAATAATCTAGCAAAATTTCTCAACACCCTAAGTCCTTTGCATTTTTTTAAACAGATGAATGTGTGAGTAAATAGATGACTAAATGAAACATAGATGGCAGGTGGTTGGGAGGAGGATGAATGGTAGAGTGAAATAGACGGATGCAACTCAACATCTGAAGGGCTCCACTTGCCATAAATTGTAAAACTCATTTTAACCTCTGAAATCAATGGGATATCTATGTGCAACCAGAAAAACAAATAAACAAAAAAACAAAAAGCTAGAAGCTGACCTTATACTTTACCTAAAAATTGGTTCAAAATGTAAAACACAAAATCATAGAATTTATAGAAGGAAGCATAAAAGAAAATGTACATAAGCTTGGATTTGGTGATAAATTTTTAAATACAGCACCAAAAGCATAATACACTAAAGAAAAAACTGATTAGCTAGACTTTATTAAAATTAAAAATATCTTCTCTTTTAATGACCTTGTTAAGAAAAACATCAAGCCACAGCCTGGGTGTGCGGGGGAGAAATTAAAAAATATATATCTGAAAAAACTCATATCCAAAATATAAGAATATTTAAAACTCAAAATTAAGAAAGCAAATAACCCTCATGAAAGTAGTACAGACTATCTGAACACACATCTCACTAAAGAAGATAAAAACATAAATAAACAAAACAATTGATACTCAGCATTCTTTGTCACTAAAGGAATGAAAATTTAAAACACAATGTAATACCATTATAGACTTGTAGAATGTTAAAAATTTTAAAAACAAAAAATGGACAGTGCCAATGGCTGGTGAGGATGCAAACAACAGGTACCCACTCTCAATCATTTTAGCTATTGCTGGTTGGAATGCAAAAGACTTCAGTCACTTTGGAATACAGTTTGGCACTTCATTATAAAATTTAACTAGTCTAGATAATATCAAGATTCTGAAAAGCCAATGAAGTGAAATTATTGGGACACATTGAAAAGGAACCAATATGTTAATAACTGACCTTCTTACTCCAACCTTGAGATCAGAGAGTGAATTTCACCTAGCTAATTCAAGCAGCGGCGGGTTATTACATAGCATTCGGTAGAGTACAGAATCTTGGAAAGGCTAGAAAAAGTGACTCAAGACTAAGCTTCCAGGAACAACTTTGGTGGAGGTGCTGGAGGGACACCTAGAACCACGATACTTCAGTAACAGTCAGAAAACAGCTCCCACCAGTACTGAGCTAAAAAGGGCAGCGCTCCTGCTATTCCCAGGGACAGTGGAAAAAGGCCACATGCCTCACCTTTTCTGTGACATAATTTTGTTAGGAACCAGTATCTCTGGGTGTATTTGAGTGGTATAATCTAAATCACATGATAACATACCAGCTCCATAGTGGAAAGGGAA